>NC_056726.1:1164344314-1164469314 GCF_019279795.1 Protopterus annectens
TGTTGCTTCCAGTGTTTTTCTGCTATTTGACTGGATTTTGGAAGCACAGTTTACTTTAACCACTTATTTTTTGGTTTTGCTCAGTTTTTGTACTTACTTTCTTCACTTGCGTAGAGAAAAACAGCTCTTGTACTCACTTTCCTCACTTGTCTAGAGGAAAATATTTTTTTTATTTAGGCATGTCCAAGGGTCAGCTCCCAGTGTTCTCCAGTCTATCTGATGAATCTGAGCATCTTGAGGCAATGTAGCAATTGCCTCATGTACACAGACAACCCTCTCCTCCTACCACCCAACAGTACAACCTTTGAGAGATGCACTTATCTAGCCAAACTGGAGGTAAAGCTCTCTCCAACCAAGACTGAACTTGACAGTCAAGAGGAGAAGGTAAATACTTGCACCACACCACAATCATCACATTGTCCCACTAAACTTACACCACCAAAATCCACACATAGAAACACAAAAACATTTGTGGAGGCTCTCAATAGTAATCTGCTCAAGCAACAGAGACCTCCAAAGCAGAAATGCAAGCAACCTCCACCCCCCAACACAACCCAAATGACACATATCCCACAGACTCAGTGTGTCACTCAACCACAGCCCATAAGGCAAAACAACGTACCCAACACACTAGTCATAGGTGATGCTATAGTCAGGCACACTGATGTCCCACTCACCAGGCTAAACAAGGAGAAGGTTACTTTCAGCTGCCTGTTGTGTGCCAGGATCCACCACATAACACACACATTCAGGTCACTCCACAACAAGTACAGATATGACTCTGTCATTGTCCATGTTGGTGTGAATGACCTGAGATGTACCTCCCTGGACTACATGAAAAGAGACATGGGAGAGCTCTCCAATCTTATAACCAGGCGGGTATGACCCTAGCCCTGAGTAGCATCCTACCATCGCCCAGAATGATACTGCAGTACAAGGACAAAATGATTGACTTCAATAATTGGCTAAGCTTCTGGTGTCATTCTAAGGGGATCCAATATCTGTCTGCCTGGGACAACATGGTCGACAGACCACGATGCTTTGCCAGAGACGGCCTGCACCTGTCACCCCTGGGATTCTGGATACTGGCTAAGGCTCTTCCCACCCCTATAGTGCCTTTTTTAGGCAATGTTCAAATGACAAATTCACCACCGTACCAGGAAGAGGCAAGCAAAAACTGAAGGTAATGCTATTCAATGCTAGCAGTCTAAATCTCAAAATGCACTCCCTACACTCCTTAAAATGGAGACCATCGATATCTGTGCAGTGACTGAGACCTGGTTCAAGGCTGCAGAGAGCACCCCTGCATTACCAGGCTATAACTCATACCACACTTTTCGGCCACCTGACCTGGACTGGAACACCAAAGGTGGAGGTGTGTCCATATTCATTAAGGATATCCACACCTCCAGGCTAGTTGTTCAGCATAAGCATCTGAGGTTATCCTAGTGCAACTAACTCTGGGCAAAACTGCAATCCAAATTGTAGCTTGCTACAGATCCCCCACCATGTCCCAGGATTCCCACTCCTCTTTTCTTGATATACTGGAAAATATTAGGGTTCAACCAAACACCCTAGTAATGGGCGATTTCAACTACCCCACCATTAACTGGGAAAACTACTCATGTACCAACTCCTTTGCTCAACGCTTTCTGGAATTCATAAATTCTAGTGCCCTGGATCAACTTATCCACACCCCCACCAGGGGCAACAATATCCTAACCTGATGGTGATTTGGCTTCTTAGGAATAAAGACACACCGCCGACAGTGACAACACCATTTTTATTGCTGGGTCTGAAGGAGATGTAGGCATTAAAACTTGACACTGTTGAGGTGCGTTCACTGTTCTGAAACCAGCTTTAAGTAAATATGCAGATATCTATATGTGCAAGAGTTAGGAATGTGCGTAAGGAAAGTAATGTCCTGTTTAGTCTTCTAGCACTAAGCAATACTATCTTTATATGATTTTGATTTGCTATGTAGGCAATTTGAGGAGATTGATCTTGCTTGAAAAAGGCATTATGGCGGAAGAAAAAATGCTGGCCAATTTATGGAAGCTATAAGGAGAGAAAGGTGCTGGTCACCCTTACCAAAGCATTGAGCCTTGTCAATCATCTCCACCCAGGCTAACGTGCATTGAATATCAGTAGAATTACATCTTTTGTCTGTATTCTGGCCTCATTCTTGGTAAAGGTAGGATATTTCCTTCAATACTTGTCTCTCACCCATTTTGGATCAATATTTTCAGAGTTCCATTATGTTCCTCTTCATATGATCCAGGGAGGCATAATGTCAATCACTCCCACATATGCAATGACAAAGTCATAAGTGTCTTTAGGGTGAAAGGACTTGGGGACCTCTAGTGATGCTGTGGATTTTAGCATGATAGACAGAAACGTCTCACTTCATTGGTCGGCTTCGTCAGTGCATCATTTGTGTGTCTGACTATGGAGTCACCTATGACCAGAACATTGATAGACATATTGTTTTGACCTTGCTGTCTTAAGGGTTTCCACTTACGTGTTCAGTGACACCTTTCTATAGTTGTGTTTTCTGTAGTTGCAGAATGTTCTATATGTTGGTTAAGACTGATGATGAGAATTTGCATGGAGGTGGTAGATCTGAGGGCTTGGTCTGATGCCTAAGCCTAGGAGTTGTTGGAGGCTTAGGTAGAGCTTTTTTAATGGCACTAGCGTATTACAGTTTTATGTTGACAGCTTGAGCATGTTGCATAGGTGTGGGTGGTAGAAAGACAGTGTAGTGATCACTGAATGCAACTGACTAGGAGAGGGATGCCTCCAGTTTATTTAAGTAGTTACATCTGTCACAGATAGAGTCCCTTGGATGGAGTAGGAGATTGTTCCTTGTTTTTGTGAGTATGTGGCAGTTCTTATACTGCCTTAGGAAACCAAGTGTTATAAGACTGGCAATATAAGGGGTGTCGTTAGCCTGTAGTCTGTCCATTTGGTATAAAGCTGGCAATATAAGGGGGGTCGTTAGCCTGTAGTCTGTGCATTTGGTATAAAGCTGGCAATATAAGGGGGGTCGTTAGCCTGTAGTCTCTCCATTTGGTATAAAGCTGGCAATATAAGGGGGGTCGTTAGCCTGTAGTCTGTCCATTTGGTATAAAGCTGGCAATATAAGGGGGGTCATTAGCCTGTAGTCTCTCCATTTGGTATAAAGCTGGCAATATAAGGGAGGTGGTTAGTCTGTAGTCTGTCCATTTGGTATAAAGCTGGCAATATAAGGGAGATGGTTAGTCTGTAGTCTGTCCATTTGGTATAAAGCTGGCAATATAAGGGAGGTGGTTAGTCTGTAGTCTGTCCATTTGGTATAAAGCTGGCAATATAAGGGAGGTGGTTAGTCTGTAGTCTGTCCATTTGGTATAAAGCTGGCAATATAAGGGAGGTCGTTAGTCTGTAGTCTGTCCATAATGACAACAGATACTTATGATGAGAGTTTGTCAAGGAAATAAAAGGACTGAGGGTGTGAAGATTGTTTTAATGATGATACGTTCAGTGCAACACCACAGATTAAAATGTAGATGATACCCAGGATGCACAGACAAGCACAGTTAAGGGGAAGCTCATACAAACATGCACAAGCTGTTCACACAGAACAGAAGTAGGTGTCTAACTGACAGAAGTTTGAGGAAAGTACACCTTCAACAGTACATACAAGAAATAATTTACTTGCACTCACTACCCACTATGGAATATCAACTACTGTAGCACTGAACTCATTGCAGCTGTACACAGTGAACTGTAAACAAGGCAAGAAAAGAACCAGTGAAAATCAAATGTAACCTGAAGGTACGGAGCTCTCAGCTGCCTAGGCCATGTAGGAATTAGTCCAACTTTCACTTAGATTAACCATTATTCTATCCAAGATGGCTCCTATTCCTGGCCAAACAGATTACCTTTGCACAAGGAATAAATACAAAAAGCCAGTACAAATGCAGAAAAGCAGATTAGAATAGTACAAATGTTTAGGCAATTTAAGTGCAGTCTTGAAAATGGACTTTCCTGGGCTTTTTGCTGTTAAACAGGAGGTCCAGAATCACTTATCCAGCCTCTTTCTGTGTGTCCACGTGGGTAGAGCTCCCTGCCATCCTATCAGGAAGACTTGTACTTTTTGTTTTGTTTCCAGATGCTACAGATTGCTGTTGCATCTGCCTAAACAAATGAAAAGATGGTACTAGCCTTTATCTTTATTTTTATTTATGAACCAAAGTGACATAATTTATAATACATCTTTATCCTTTAATACTTTACTTTGAAGCAAACAGGCAACCAAGTACTTGAGAAGATTCTTGGCCTTTTATTGGAAAATTAAAAAGGCATACTTAAAAAATTACAGAAACATAAATCAATATTTAATAAAAACTAGCTAGAACATAAACAGTTATTAATGCTTGTCATAAATGTAGACCAACTGTAACTGACTAAAAGATGGAAGATGATGCTTGAAGCTTATGTTCTTACAGCACCTGCAATGTTTCATGCAGACAGAAATTCTTTTAATTTAAATATAGTAGAAATTGTTTAAACTAACTCTTTCAAAATGTATTCAGTATCATCATGCAAAAAAGTACAGTTTTGTACCTACCATAAATGTAGATGTTCGAAGATCCACATTGCTGCAGTCCTTACACTTGGGTAGTCCGCTGTCCTCGGTCGGCCCGAATATCAAAGTATAAGGCTGACGTCGGTCAAGGCGCATTTGACTGACATCAGAACGTCAGGGTACAAATGCGCATGACCGACGTCATATCCTCAGTCTTTTCTTGCCCCAGATGTCAGAAGACCCTAAAAATAAAGGTCAAAACCAAAAGACAGCAAACAACCAACCAACCACCCTTGCACTAATTATATGTACAATATATACAATATACACAATATGTACAACCCAACCCACACAACCACCTCTAACTACAGAGGGGAAGGAGGGAGGGTAAATTGGACTGCAGCAATGTGGATCTTCGAACATCTACATTTATGGTAGGTACAAAACTGTACTATGTTCTTCATCTCACATTGCTGCAGTCCTTACACTTGGGTAGAATCCCAAAGCAGAGGTAAGGGAGGATGGCTAACTACAAGGAAGCAGGAGCTGCCAAAATGCCCTGCAAAACAGCAGTGGCAAAACCAGCCCTGGATTTAGAGTAAAGTGGCAGGTGATAATGCCTAGAGAAAGTATGCACTGAACTCCAAGTAGCTGCCTCCAAAATATCCTTGGTTGCCACTCCCCTCAAAAAAGCTGTTGAAGTGGCAGTAGCCCTAGTGGAATGAGGCCTAATCCCAGCTGGAATCTCCTTGCCATGATGGGAATAACAGAAAGCAATGCAAAACCCAATCCACTTAGAAATAGTTTGTTTTGACACAGGCTTGCCCTGAGAACTCAAAGCAAAAGAAACAAACAACTGCTGAGACTGCCTGAACCCTTTAGTTCTGTCCAAATAATAACGCAACTGCCTGTGTACATCTAAAGTGTGCAAAATCTTTTCCCCTTTATTTTGGGGATTTGCATAAAAAGTAGGCAAATGAATAGTTTGGTTTAAAGCCACACTAGAAACCACCTTAGGCATAAAGGAAGGATTAGTACGTAATGATACCCTATCCTTATGGAAAATCAAGAAAGGCTCAACCGCCATAAGGGCCTGCAATTCAGAAACCCTTCTTGCAGAGGTAATGGCCAACAAAAAAGCAGTCTTCCATGACAAATATTTCAACTCAGAAGTAGCTGCAGGCTCAAAAGGTTGTAGAGTGAGTTTCTCCAACACAAAATTGAGATCCCAAGCAGGAGTAGGAGCTCTTCGTGGGGTCTTATATTCTTTGCCCCTCTAAGAAATTGCTTGAACAAAGGATGAGAAAACAATGGTGGGTTGCAATCATAGTGAGCGAAATTGCTGCAGCATGAACTTTAATAGAAGAGAAAGACAAACCTTTGTCTAGTAACTCAGTAAGATATTGAAGAGCCACACACAAATTAGGCTCAGAAACATCAAAATCTTTTGCTGCACTCCAAAATAAAAATCTCTTCCATTTGTCTGCGTACACTTTCCTTGTACTAGGCCTTCTAGCTTCCAAAATAACATTCAAAACTTGCTGAGGAAGTGGAGGCCCACTATGGTTCAAAACAGAATATGCCAGGCTGTTAGGTGCAGAGAGTGAAGCTTGACATTGAGCAAATGGCTGTCCTCCTGTGACAACAGGTGTGGAATCGAAGGCAAAGGCCATGGAGGCTTCCGTACCAGAATTCTCAGTAATGGGTACCAGTGCTGTCGAGGCCAATCTGGAGCTATTAAAATCATCCTTGGCTTGTCCTGTCTGACCTTTAGAAGTACCTTTGGGAGGAGAGGCAGAGGTGGAAAGGCATACACATGAAGATTGCTCCAATTGAAAGAAAGAGCATCCACTCTCCAAGCTGTGGGATGAAACCCCTTTGTGCAAAACTTTGGCAGCTGATGGTTTAGTGGAGAAGCGAACAGATCTATGTCTGGAGTTCCCCATGACACTGTCAATTTCTGAAATACATGAGGATCCAATTTCCACTCGTGGGGATCCATAATTCATCTGCTCAACACATCTGCTAAGGAGTTCTGTGCTCCTGGCAGAAACCTTGCCTGAAGATTGAGATGTAAACTGAGAGCAGTCTCCCACAAAATCATTGCTTGCCTGCATAGAGGATAAGAATGTTCCCCTTGCTTGTTGATGTACCACATGACAGTTGTGTTGTCTGTTAGAATCAACACCTGCCCTGGAAGAAGTAATTCCTTGAAAGCTATTAATGCAAACTGGACTGCTAACATCTCCTTCATGTTGATATGTAGATGTTGTAGTCTGGCAGGCCACTTGTCTTGTATCCACTTTCCATTTAGATGAGCTCCCCAAGCTTTGTCTGAGGCATCTGTCATTAAAATCTGACTCGCCTCTGGCCGGGTCACAGAGAGTCCCTTGTTTAGGTGACATTCCTGAGCCCACCACAAAAATTCCTTTTGAATGCAAGGTATTATTTGAATGACAGTGTCCAGATCCTGGCAGTGCTGTGTCCATAGATTTTTGAGATACCATTGTAGCTTCCTCATATGCAGTTTGGCATTGGGAAGCACCAGAATACAAGATGCCATGAACCCTAAGGCTTGAAGGACTGTCCTTGCAGTCAGCCCGGACTGATGAGATAGTTGATGGAAGTAAAGGGATAGATTCTTTTGTTTGTCCGGGGTTAAAAAGGCCATCTGGGATGCTGTATTCAGTCTCACACCCAGAAAGCACATGTCCTGAGAGGGTACTAGACTGGACTTTATTTCGTTCACAGAATACCCCAGGCATCTTAGCACTGCTATCACATATTCCAAATGATGAAGAAGCTCTTCCCTTCCTTGAGCCAGAATCAGGCAGTCGTCCAAATAAGGATAGATCTGTATTCCTTTTAGCCTGAAGAAAGCTATCACTGGAGCCAGAACTTTCGTGAACACTCTGGGTGCAGTAGATAAGCCAAAGGGCAATGCAGAGAACTGATAGTGAGAAGTCCCAGCTCGAAAACGCAGATATTTCCTGCAAATTAGTCTGATAGGAACATGAAGGTAAGCCTCCTTGAGATCCAAAGTTACCATCCAATGATCTTTGCCCAGGAGAGGTAAAAGCTGCTGCAACGTCAACATTTTGAACTTGGGAATGTCCAGATAAGTGTTGAGGATAGATAAATCCAAAATTGGTCTCCACGTGTTCCCCTTCTTTGGTACTAGGAACAGGCGAGAATAAAATCCTAGGCCCACTTCTGGCATAGGGACCGGCTGTATGGCCCCTATTTGGAGCAACAGAGAAACTTGCTTGTGAGCCTCTATTCTTTGTTGAGGAGGAACGTCTGGCATGCCTTTGAAAGGAGGCAAGGTATGGAAATAAAACCTGTAGCCGTGGTGTATGATATCCAATACCCATCTGTCTTGGGTAATTAAACTCCAATTTTCTTTGAAAAGTGCCAACCTTCCTCCCAAAGGTGCTGCCAGACGAGAAGGCTCTGGCAGCTGAAAAGGTAGGTCATTGGGTCTGTTTACGAAAGGACTCACCCCTGCCCTCACCCGAAGACTGTGCAGGAGAACTCCCTGTTCTAGGCCTGAAAGAGCCCTGAGCTCTGCCCCTACCATGTCTAGATCTACCCCTAGACTGGGAATCATAAGAAGGATACGTCCACCCCTTAGTAGGCCAATTTCTACTAAACTTTGGAGGCTGGACCTGCAAAAAATCTTTAACAGTCTGCATAGACTTAGCCTTGTCTTCCATTTTCTTTAAAACTGCCCCAACAGGAGAACCAAACAACACGTCAGATTGCAAAGGAGCATCTAAAATCCTTGTTTTAACATGGTCAGACAAATTCTGATCCCTCAGTCAGGCGTGCCTGCGAAGAACTGACCCAGTGGCAGCCACCCTAGACGAGGCCTGTACAGCATCAAAACCACATTGCAAAGAATGCTTACCCACCTGTTCAGAAACATGTACTAAATCTTGCAACTCTTTACAATCAATACCTTCTGCCAGAGCATCAATCTTAGCCTTCAATTGTGAAAGGAGATAGTTTTGGTATTTCAACATGTGAAACTGGCAATTCAAAGCCCTCATAGCAAGAGTGGAAGAAGTATAAACTTTCTTTCCCCATCTATCCAAGGCCCTGGCTTCTTTGTCTGCAGGAACCGGATTCTTTACAACAGAAGCCTTAACACCTTTAGGCCCCTGGCTAACAGTTTCTGGGTCTGCCCTAGGACTCTTAAAAAGAAACTTATGAGCTTCAGGCACCCTGTAATACTTATCCGGTTTAACAGGAGCAGGAGGCAAAGAATCAGGATTAAGAGAAGCCTCAGTAAAAACATCTTCCACTACATCCAAAACCGGAGGTATAGCCAAAGGCCTATGCTGGGGTAAAAACAAAAATTCCCTAAGCCTTTTCCTGGAATCAGAGAAGTCCTGACTTTCCCACTTAAAATGCTCCCTCATAGAATGAAGAGTTTCTGAAAAAGAAAAATCCTCAGGAGGAGAAGCAGAAGGAGTCGAATCATCCACATCAGAATCAGAATAAGTAGAGTACTCCTGCAAGTCTTCAGCCGAAGACTCTGAAACATCTGAAGCCTGCTCAAAACTCCCTAGCTCAGGCTCCACCCTAGGTCTCTTATCAGGAGGGGGCATAGAACCCCTAATCAAAGTAATCAAATCTTCTGCCATTTTAAGCATATGCTTCTTGGGCACAGTTCCAGAAGAACTAGGGGTGACACCAACTGAAACTGAACCTGGCCTGCCCCTGGGAGAAGCCTTTGAAACAGAAGGAGAGGGCCTAGCCACCCTAGGAAGGGAGGGGAGTATAGTAACCTGAGAAGCCCCCTCAGCCTGACCTGCCTCCTGAGAGGCCACATCTTGCAATAATAAAGTCTCACCCTGGGAACACAAAGAAACCTCCGGTGGAGCCACCGGCTCCACCGACACCTCTAAAGAACCAGCGTCCGGTACAGACAGTTCTTCTAGCCTAGGCTTAACTGCTTTGTCCTTGCGCTTCTTCGAAGAAGCGGGCGTCGGAGCATCCGACGGCATTTTATAATTGCACCGCTTCCCAAAGACTAACCTGGCACAATCCAACCTTCTCTTAATAGTGCGTTTATTGAATCTAGCACAAGAGCGACAGCCAACAACGTCGTGCTCAGGCCCTAAGCAAGGAATACACAAAGTATGATAATCTCTATGCGGTATCTGTTTCCCACAAGAAATGCAATTATTGACTTTTTCTGACATCCGGAAAATCACTGAGACAAGAAAAAACTAAAACATTCCCCAACGGGGTACTTAGCCAACTTTGAACTCGGTCTGAAACTTCGAAATCGAAAAATCTCAGAACGCCAACCGGCACTTGCAATGCTGCTTCTGCATCGGACCATGCGGCAAAAAAGACTGAGGATATGACGTCGGTCATGCGCATTTGTACCCTGACGTTCTGATGTCAGTCAAATGCGCCTTGACCAACGTCAGCCTTATACTTTGATATTCGGGCCGACCGAGGACAGCGGACTACCCAAGTGTAAGGACTGCAGCAATGTGAGATGAAGAACATCTCTACAACATACTGAACATGCAACTATGCAAAGTCAGGTGGTATGTTTTTTTTCAGACACATAAAGATGATTGCATTGTCCTAACTGAAACATAGAAAATATTCTCTGAGTAGTGCCTGCAGGACTTTAAAATTCTCAATAAAGAATAAGGAAAGAAATGTGAAAAAAAGAAGATGTGTTTAAGTTGCAAATAGATGACAATGGACTGACGTTCGTTATCCAAGACTTGACTTTGAAGTGGAATCTGAGAGTGTTACGATCGCATGTATTCCAATCTGTCAAAAAAGGACCTGGATTTTGTAAACTATGCTCATTTACACTGCTAAATATTTAAGCAGCTCCCCTTAATATAGCCCTCAATTTAGCTGCCCCCATATTTTCTTTGGACACATTTATGTTTTGTAATCTGCTACCGATTAATTGAAGGGCTTCTGTGGTTTTTAACATTTTCTACTCTTTCAGTCAAAAAATTACTTCTTTGGTGTGTCACCCATATCCTCGCCTTCTCTGTATCCACTTATGATAGTGAGGTAGTGCCACTGTAGTTTGTATCTTCCCTAGAAATTGACAAGGCAGCCACAGAAGGAGGATATCACACCATTATGTGGTGCTTAGTTCTTCTAAATGGCAATTAGCTTGGCGATCTAAAGTTGGCATCCAGAAATACTGAAGTAACATTTATCATCTGCATCAGCCCTGAATATGCTTCTGCATGTATTTCTTGGCTGCAACATCTGCCAAGTCTATTCATGCCAAAAAAAGTGATTGAAGAATAAACCTCCTGTCTGCGAATAAATAACCTCATGACCGTGCCCACTGCACAGTGACTATGATATATGCATTTGTACCACGTGTAAGTGCTAGGTACTGTCTGATAAAACCATAGCCCCAATCAACAACATCTGAAAAACACATTTCCCATGCACCATTTTTGTGGGGAGAGGGGGAGTCATTCCTCCTTAACTGCTTAGTAGTTTTTAAGTGAAGTGTAAACTTTTTTAAATTCTGACTAAATCCAAACATAAATATTAATGACTCAGTATTAAATTAAATTACCACTACCATGCATGAAAGTAAATAACACGTAAACTAAATGTTAACATCACTTAGCAGTTCATTGAAAGATTATAGACTGCCAAGTGGTGAGTCAGTTGATATGCTGTAATTATGTTACTAGCATAATTTTTTTTACTTTGAAGTTGTAGCATAGAGCAGCACTTTTAACCATTATAAATGCTGCACTGTCAATTAAGCAGAGCACTTTCATTCAGTTGCTATGGCACCTGTAAAATAATAAGGGGTCATTAAAGCCTAGATGATATACCTGTCCAACACAGTTTAAAGAAATAAAATGACTAGCAACATCCAAGGGTTCATCTTACCAGTTTAAGAAGGGGAATATTTAATGAATCAAAAGGTTAGACATGAATGCAGGATTCCTCTAAGTGAATAGCTGCCACTTTGAGAAAACCACTGCTGGTAGTGCATTTAGTTTGGCCATTAGAGCAAGTGAAAATAATTTCTATAGTAGTAAATGTTATACACCAGAATGTCTGGAAATCTGAGTGGCAGAGTCTGAGTATAAAAGCACCATAGACTAATTAATTGTGACCTATTTCATAGATGTAGTCATGTCTCACTGTTGTCAGTTTAATTATGTTGGCTAGGCCTTTATAAAACTCTCCAGGGAACAAAGTGATACTTTAAAAATTTACGAATATTCTTCTCAACTGTGATGAGATTGCTGATAACTCCAGCTATCTGACCTTCTGTGCTATAGAACCATTTTGGAACTTTGACAACTATTCTTTCAGAGCTTTTTTTTTTTACTCTTCTTGTGACATGAACATTTTCAATAAAATAAACAATAAGGAATGAGGGACCCCCACCTCAACCTTCTCCATACTTTATTCATCTGTGATACCACTCTGTTAAGTGATTCTCCCCTTCATATTCGGCAATAGAAAGCCTGCACTTACCTCAGGACAGTTCTCTTACATTCCACTCCTGTGAATACTTTCTTCTCAATTGACTGTTTTGAAGTCACAACTTTTACTAAAATATGAAATAACACTATAGCACTCTTCTTTCATCTTTTCCTTTCCCCACTATTATCTCCATAGAAGGCATATAGCACTTATATAGCAATTATCCATGAATCATTCACCTTTCACAAGCTTTACCCGTCCAGCATAGTTACATTTTGTCAACATTTTTGTAGGTGTATTGCAAATGTCTTCATCATTTTTCCATCAGCAATTTCAGTGACTTATGTTTATGACATTCCCCTCACCTTGCAGTTTAACTGCTATCCCAACCCCATTCGGCAAGACAGAGAAGGATACCTCACACCTTTGGGACACTATATACAGTCCCATGCTCAAGGTAAATGCTGTGTGACTGTTTCTGACTGTCAGCTCATTTAGTTTCCTTCATTGACCCACCTTTCCTCCTCTGACCAGCAACTTGCCTCTTTGTTAGACAAAGTTAGCTCCTTGAAGTGTCTCTTAAAATTTCTTGATTCCATATTCTTTGCTGTTCCTTTATATTTTTAAAGTATCAAATATTTTGTTAAAATAATAATAATAGAGGTTTATAGGTGTTTACTAAGCCAATGACCACAAGGGCCTTTTTAAGCCTAGCCATGAAACCCAAATCTCTGACATGTTCTGATAATTGTAAACAGGGTTTAGGGGATGAACATTTACAAGCAGTGGCCTGGGAGAAGAGCTATTTAGAGTTTGCCTGTGTCCATTAAAGGCATAGTTGCCAAACCAGGGACACATTTCTTGTTCCTTATCCAACTGTCCGAATTACACTTGAATTGGGTTAGGGAGGAACTCTGCTTCAGTTGAATGGGAAGCCTGTTCCAGAAACAGGCTAATCTCTGGGATACATACCTGTTTCTCCAGCAGGTCCTATTTATATTACAGGCAAGGTTTATGTCTTTAGAATGGGTAAATCTGGTTCTGTTTGTTTTGCTGATATGCAGGAGGTCCATCAGAGTTGGGGTCTGACAATGCCTTGTATGCCAGACATAGATCTCCCCTCAACAGCTGGTAGGAAACAAAATACAGGGATTGGGCCTTGAGGCAGTCAGCAGAGGACATGTTACTTACATCTTTTATTCTTTTAGTAAATAACTTCTGAGGACTTTCCAATTGTTGTGTGTGTCTGGTTAGGTAGGGCACTGTACTCAATGATATCTCTTATGAATGTCAAATACAGTGGAAAAATGACTTCCTTGGACCTAGATGCCATACTTTTATTTATAGGTTGCACAGCATAGAATGATTTCCAAACTACTGCAAAAACATGATGGTTAAAGGCTAGATTATGTTCTATGTGTATACCAAGTCCCCGACTACTGGGTTAGATCTATAACTTCCCGAAGGGTACTATTATGAATTTTTTGGGATTTAGTTTGCATAATTCCAGCCTTATTCCGTCTTTTCCTTTCTTTGTTTATCCCATTCATTGAAGGCACATCACAGCCACCAAGTAGTAGATGCTTTCTTCATTTAAACAGCTTGGCAGAACAATGAAGAATTACTTTATACATTGGTCATCTGTAATAAATATTTTTTTGTCTATTCTCTCTATATCCACTTCTTATTTTTGAAGGAGAGGAAACAACATAACTCATGGTGAGACCTCTTTGGTCTAAGCACCAACTTAATTCATGTTATATATGCGTACGTCCAATCAGCATTCATATATAAAATTGCTTTGTATTTTCTTTACAGACAACTTCATAGTTAAGACTCTGGAATCCTTTCAGATATCCCATCAATTCTGAAGTTTGCCTGACTTTACCTGTTTTCCATGTCATCCATTTTCTGGCATGTTCTTTGTCCATACATTCTGTGATTAAATTTTACAAAGTATTTTACAAATTTCGAAATGCTATTCAAGTATGCTGCCAACAAATACGTGTCCTTTTTTTCAGCCTTTCTCTTCTTCGTGATCATTAAACATTTGCTGTCGGCTTTTTTTCCTTTGCTACACTTGAAACTTGAATCTGGAAAAAATCAAAGGAGTTTTCCTTAGCTGCAGCTTCTTCTACCTCTCTTACAGCATTACTTGTTTATTTTAATGGAAATTATTTTATTAATTGGAAAAGCTCATTAGGCAGAAGTGCTACTTTTCAGGATGATGCAGAGTCACATTCTAGTTAACTTCCTTGCCAATTGTATGCAACTGGACACGAAAGGAATCAAACCCAGGACCGCAGTGTTTTCCTCACTAGTAGATGCTAACCTTGATTCACTTTGCTAAACTATTATATATTATTCTCCCGACAATTAACTATTCATGCTTTCAAAACAATTGGCTATTTTATACATTATTTCCAGGTGATGGTGGAAGTAATTGGAATTGTCTGTCATTTGCACTAAGAATCTAGCCATACCCCAATAACCCTTCAACTTCAGGTGTGCCTTACCTAGAAATAGTGTCATATAGACTGAAAATTACCACAAATTCAGCAAAACCACCTAAAATAATGTTACAATTTTGTCAAAGGATGAAAGTATGGCAACCATCCTATAAAATGCCCACCAAATCTTGAAGATAAAGTGCACTGACTTCCACCTTCTAAGTTAATGTTCTGCATATTAGGTATGACCTTACTATGGCGCAATAATAAATCCATGAAGAGAATTTTGCTATGTTATCCAAAAAATGAAATACTGCTGGTAAAGGCAAGGATCTTTAATGCACGTACACTTATGTATATATGGGTCTACTGTTTTTAATTGAAATTACAGTTCTTCAAATCGCAGATAAGAGATTCCACTTACCCGAAATTACACTTGTGCAAAACTTCACTTTTCCGACATCTGGTTCACTGACCTACTTAGTGTGCTGCTGGTTTTCTTCCTGTATGCCGTAGATGTTGTGAAGCCTGACAGAACATAGGGTAATGTGATCAATGTTCTTTTTCTTTTTCTGTGTACAGTAGCTTCTATTTGCAGTGGTTGCAGGTGTCAAATACAGATCACACAACAGTATAGACTGGGGAATCCACCTGTGTTGTCACTGTAGTACAATCTCAGAGATGGTATTTATAATGTGCAGGGGGTGTGGGGGTGCAGGGGGCTTGCCCGCTCTGCAAAAATATTGGAGAAGGTATGTGTTGTTTTTTGTGATATGTTCTGTTATTTTGGTTTCGATGATATGTTATTCGGAGAGGTGTAGTTTCGGTACAGTAAGGTTTTGGGTAAGTGGAGTCGGTTATCTGCGATTCGGTGGAGTGTCATTTTGATGATTAAAAGTAGACCCATATATAGGATCATAGGATTATAGGAAGTTACTAGACTAATGGCTCTGGGACCCTTACAAGCCTAGCCAATAGTTTATACCCAAAAAAACCCTCAGTCAGCACCTGTCTCCACTGTCAATGAGGGACAAAGGTGGAACCCCTGGGACAAATTTGTCATTTCCCATCCACTCATCAAGGCTGCGCTTGAATAGGGTCAGCAAGATACTCTGTTTGACATGTATGGGAAGTCTATTCCAGAGACGGGGCAGCCTCTGGGAGACAATCCTGTCTCTCCAGCAGGTTTTGTTGATGTTGCATTTTAGATTTAGGCCTATCAATATGGTAATACATGAGGAGTTAGACTTATGGATATGGAGCATGTCTAGTAGGACAGGGTCTGATACTGCCTTGTAGGCGAGACACAGATCACCTCTGAGCAATCTGTATGATACCAAGTAGAGTGATTTGAGCCTGTACGCATAGAACAGGTGTTGGAGGCTGTGGATTTGCTTTGTGAGGTATTTCTGTGGCCTTTCCAGTTGGTGCAGGTGTTTGGAGAGGTACATACCGAATGGGGCATTATACTCAATTGTAGGTCTAATGAGGGAGGAGTACAGAGAGGTAATAACCTCCTTTTTTCTGGATGCAATCTCTTTACTTATTAGATGAACCAACAAAAAGGCTTTTCTGACCACTGCCAGCACATGATGGTCGAATGTGAGATTGTTGTCAACCTGAGTACCCAGGTCTCTTACCACAGGTTGTGTCCTTATGGGGTTGCTGTTGATGTGGTAATCAGTAGGGGCCGTGTTTTTGCCAAATGGTATGATAATACATTTTTTGTGTTTAACTTAAGGCCATGCCTTTGGCGCCAGTTATTTGTAACTGTGAGACCCTCTTGCAGTATGTTAACATCATTTGGGGAGTCGATGACAGCACCCAACTTACAGTCATCTGCAAACTTGGTCAGCAACAGGCCCTTTCTCTTTGCCTGGACCTCTGAGAAGTAGATGCCAAACAGTAGGGATCCCAGGACAGATCCCTGGGAAACACCACTAGTGATAGGTCTGCTGTTGGAGGTGGTGGTGACTATTTTGACCTTGTGGGTCCTATCTGTGAGCCAGTTGGCCACCCATCTGATGAGGTAGGGATTAACACCAAGTTGTGTTAGCTTTTCGATGATGCCTGAGTTGGGGATTGTGTCAAAGGTCTTGGCCAGGTCAAGCTAAGCTGTATGTACTGACTTTCCCTCATCCAGGACCTTGGTGACAGTATCAAAGAAGTCAACTAGGTTCAATAGAAAAGATATGCCTCTGACACACATGCACACACACACACACACACACACACACACACACACACACACACACACACACACACACACACACACACACACTAAAGATCACTTACCTGCCCTGCAAGCATTTCATAGAGGAGGACACCAAAAGACCACCAATCAACTGACTTTCCATAGGGCTGGTATGCAATAATCTGTATATGATGAAAAGAGATATTAAGAGAAGACTGATTAGTTATGTGAAGGGCTATCAAAGACACAATCAATTCAGTACCAAACCATACTATTTTTCACTTATTCCTGGAAGTCACTTGCTGTTTAAACAAATATTTGCTGCTTCATAACTGGCTCTACAAAATTAGACTACAGTTTTGACCAGTACTATGAAAAAGTGAGCATTTACTCTTCATAACATGTGGTGGCACTTCAATTTTGTTTTACATTTTCTAATGCTATAATGTTTTAGCATCAAAATTTGTGAAATTTCATCAGTCATATGATTATACCATAAAATGTTACAATGTTACATTCATCAAATGACATTAAGCAGTTTAACTATGATTTTTTTCTGCAGGTAGTATTTTTCCATGTTCTAGAAACTTTAAGAAATGCTTTTTTTTTTTTTGCAAAACTGTATAGTTTGCTAGAACTAAAAGAACAAAATGCACTCTGTAATAATGCATAAAGTAGGCTGCATTCCTGTTCTGCATTACATAATAAAAGGACATTATGTAAAATTCCATTGAACATCTTCATTAGGTATCTCAGTGTTATGATAAAAGAAAATAATAGAAAATTGCAGAATCCTGTACATAAGCTATAGATATTTTTATACTATGGCAAAATGACAATACTCTATCCATCTGGTACATTGTATCAAATAAGTCAAATTAGAGATGGGTTGGTTTAAGTATGTGACCACCAACCCTAATGAACACAGAATTCAGTCGTATGTTGATTTGCATCAGCTGCAACAACTTGGACCAAATCTGACTTGATTCAAAGAAGCTTTACAAAGCGTAAGGCTAAGAAGTCAACTTGCTGTCGCAAATTCAAAACCATAAAATAAGCACAGGCCAGGCTCCAGGTTCTTCCAAAAAACTTCAGACACTTTTATTCGATCGAAGACAAACACAAGCGCTTTCACATAGATGCTTCTTCAGGTGTATATTATATTCAGTCTAAACACCCTTCTTATACTCATGGTCACCTGATCTCTTAATAAATACTTAAAGATACACATTCCTCTTACCTAATACTTCATTTAAAATACAAGATTTTTTTTTTTTTTAATTATTTAAAAAATTACATATATAAATACATATATGCACATATAAATACATCCACAAAATTCAAAAACATATTAAGAAATTTTTTATCTATGCAGTGGTCTTTTTTTCAAAATGGGTCTCATAGGAATGTAATCATTAAGGCCATGTCCTACATTCGCCCTTAAAAAAAAATTCTTGAATTTTAAATGAAGGCTTACATGGAAGATATTGCCTGTAGTAGTAGTAGTAGTAACTCTTTCAGCTTTTCCCGGTCAGGGGTCGCCACAGCAGATCTGCTGCCTACTTACGATTGGGTGTACCTTTGTTGAAGGTTGTGCATCAGGGCCGGCAACTCGGCACGTAAAAATCTACTGCCAATCATTAGTGGGCCGGAGTTCCGCTGTGGCGATCCCTAATCGGGAAAAGCCGAAAGACACAACAACATGTTGTCCATATGCACATTGTGTCTTAGCATAGAAAGCTGTTTTGATTTCCACACTTGTCTGTAACAATATGCTGCATACTCACCACATCCTGTATGGAGTGAAACATAAGGAAGACAATGAAAAGGACTGAAACACAAAAATACTGACAAAATGTAACTTACAGCAGGGAGGGATTTATACCCTTTCCCTGCTGCTGTGTGACCTCAGAACTGGTATGTAAAATTAGCAGAGGAGGTAGAAGGTGCACAGGGGCTTGACCCCTTGCTAAAACTTTGAAAAATGTGCTTTGATCTTGTCAGATTTTTCAGTGGTTTTCTATGTGCTTAGATTTTGTCACATTTTTTATTTTTTGCGGGGGGGGGGGGACTCCCCCCTGCACCCTCTAAAAGCCTCTGCTAATTATACATACCAACTCCAAGATTGCACAGCAGTGGGGAAAGAGCATTAACCCTTCCGCTAGTATAAGTTCAATTAGTCGTTATTTTTGTGTATCAGTCTTTGTCAGTTTCAGTCTTGATTTAACAGTTTTTTTTTTACTGTCGATGTTGTTTCAGTCATTTTAGGAACACCCATATCTGTATCTATATCTATATCTATATCTATATCTATATCTATATCTATATCTATATCTATATCTATATCTATATCTATATCCATATCTGTATCTGTACAGGCAGTCCCCAGGTTAAAGACGAGATCCATTTTTTAGTCTGTCCTTAAGATAAATTTGTATGTAAGACGAAACACGTACATATGGTTGTTTTTAAATGTCACTTAGTCAAATGTTTGCCTCAGTCTAGTATTTTTTTTTACTTTTCTTTGCATATAAAATACTTTAGAAACACTTCCAAACAAAAAAAAATCTTAAACATAATACTGTACACTGTAGCTATGCTTCCTTATTTCTTATTAGCTTTGCTTCCTTACTTCCTATCAACAAAGCTGGTTTAAGACATCTTGTTATTAAATGCAGTGTTTATGAGGACTTTTTCATACATACCTTTCAACTGTACAGATTTTTGCAGAATGTCTAGATTTTTGCCTCATTTTTTGGTCCATTTTTCACAAAATCATTATTGCTTAGCAAAAGTAGTGGCAAATTATTAAAGACTGAAGACAGAAAATAATGACAGATATTTGAGTTTCCGAATTCATATCCTTCAAAAAATTAATGCTAATGCAAAACCTGTTATTCTATCAACTTTCTAAGTTTGTAAGTGCAATTGTTGTTGTTTTTCTTTCGACGTTTCCTGGTTAGGGGTCGCCACAGCGGAACTCCGGTCCGCTAATGATTGGCAGTAGATTTTTACGGTGCTGAGGTGCCAGCTCGATGCCCAACCTTCATCGAAGGCATGCCCATTCACGCATGCCTTTTGAATGCTACTCAACTGCGGGGAGGACATGCAGACTCCACACAGAAGGAGCTCCAGCTGAGAATCGAATGGGAGAACCTCTTGCTGTGAGGCGACAACGCTACTGCTGCACCGAATATTTATTAAAATTGTCCCTATTTTCGGGCATTGGTAAAGTACAGTTGTGTACACTTACCATAAATGTAGATGTTTGAGTGTATTCACTATTGCAGTCATTACATTTGGGAAATCCTGCTGGCAGGTTGCCCCCAGTCGGCCCAAATTCCAAAGTCCCAGGTCCTGCACCGGCCGCCGTCACCCCCTCCCTGACGTCAGGTCGTCAGGGGTACAAAAGATGTGGCCAACAACATTTTCTACAGTTTTACTTGCCCCAGATGTCAAGTGCCCCCTAAAAGGGTGGCCAAAATTTATATACATATATATATATATAT
The DNA here is from genome assembly GCF_019279795.1 of Protopterus annectens. NCBI lineage: Eukaryota > Metazoa > Chordata > Ceratodontiformes > Protopteridae > Protopterus > Protopterus annectens. The sequence continues at coordinate 1,164,364,490 of NC_056726.1, forward strand.
ATATATATATATATATATATATATATATATATATATATGTATGTATACATGCACCAATATAAACTTTACCTTCATCTACAAGCAAATGTACTACATAAATTGTATAAATCAGAGAAGGAAAGATAGGTTCCATCAGAAGAAAAGGGGGATGGCGGGTGGGTAATCTGGACTGCAACAGTGAATACACTCGAACATCTACATTTATGTTAAGTGTACACAACTGTACTATGTTCTTCGTGTTTCACTGTTGCACTCATTACATTTGGGTAGAGTCCCAAAGCTATGGTTGGGAGGCTGGAGCTAAACAGCCTTAGAAGTGACTATGAGGCCCTGCAGGACTTCAGTGGCAAAGCCTGCCCTGGATTTAGAGTAGAGTGGTAAATGATAGTGCTTTGTAAAGGTGTGGACTGAACTCCAAGTAGCAGCCTCTAAAATGTCCTTGGTTGGTACTCCCCTGAGAAAGGCTGCTGAAGTGGCTGCACCTCTGGTTGAATGTGGCCTAATGCCCTTAGGCACTGGCTTGCCATGGTGTAAGTAGCAGAAATGAATGCAGTGGCCTATCCACTTTGAAATAGTCTGCTTTGAGGTAGCCTTTCCTTGTGGTCCTGCAGCATACGCCACTAGTAATTGCTCTGTCTTTCTGAAAACTTTGGTTCTGTCCAAGTAGAATCTAAGCTGTTTGTGTACGTCCAAAGAATGCAGAATTCTCTCCCCCTTGTTCTGTGGATTTGGATAAAAAGTTGGCAGATGAATAGCTTGGTTAAGAGCCACACTGGACACCACCTTAGGCATAAATGTTGGGTTTGTCCTCAGAGAGACTCTGTCTGGATAAAAAATGATAAAAGGTTCCACAGCCATGAGTGCCTGTAGCTCTGAAACTTGTCTTGCAAAAGTTATTGCTAGGAGCAGAGCTGTTTTCCAAGATAAAAACTTTATGTCAGCAGTAGCAGCTGGCTCAAAAGGAGGCAGGGTGAGTTTTTCCAAGACATAGTTGAGGTCCCATGCAGGCATTGGTGATCTCCTTGGAGGCCTTACATTTTTGGCTCCTCTGAGGTACTGTTTTAATAAGGGATGAGAAAATTTGGTTGCTCTGTATTGTAATGAGTCGAAATGGCAGAGGCATGAATTTTAATAGATGAAAAAGATAGGCCTTTGTCCAGCATCTTAGTTAAGTATTGCAAAATCTGAGGAATATTTGGCACAGCTGTATCAGTTCCTTGTGCCTGGTTCCAAGCACAGAATCTCTTCCATTTTCCAGCATAAGATTTTATAGTACTAGGCCTTCTGGCCTCCAAAATGACATCCATCACAGCTTTACTGAGAGGTGTGTTTTGTATGTCTACATTATCTGCCATGCTGCCAGCTTTAAAGTCCTGAGTTGGCTGTGCAGGATCTGATTGTTTTTCTCGGACAGTAGATGAGGTATTTGAGGTAAGGTGCAAGCTGGGCATTGAGACAAGTTCTTTAGGATTGGAAACCAGTAGTGGCAGGGCCAGTCTGGGGCAATCAGTATCATTTTTGGCTTTTCCTGTCTGACCTTTAGGAGTACCTTGGGGAAGAGAGGTAGAGGGGGAAAGGCATATACTGATAGGTTTTTCCAGCTGAAAGATAGGATGTCCACTTTCCATACTTGTCTGTGATAAATCCTTGTGCAGAATCTTTTTAGCTGGTAGTTGTGAGGGGAGGCAAATAAATCTATGTCCAGGCATCCCCATTTCCTTGTTATCATGCTGAAGACTTGTGGATCCAGCTGCCACTCATGGGGATCCATGAGGTTTCTGCTTAGTTCGTCTGCCAGAGTATTTTTCCTTCCTGGCAGGAACTGTGCCTGCAGATGTACTTGGTAAGTTAATGCTGTGTCCCACAAAGTCATGGCTAGTCTGCAAAGGGGGTAAAAATGTGTGCCCCCTGCTTGTTTATATACCACATGACCGTGGTGTTGTCTGTCTTTATCAGTAGTTTTCCCGGATGAAGTAGGTCCTTGAAGGCTGTCAGGGCATTCTGAACAGCTAGCATCTCTTTTTGATTGATATGTGGATGCATTTGGGTTGAGGAACATGTGCTCTGAATTCATCTTCCTGCCATGTGATCCCCCCAGGCATAATCTGATGCATCCATTGTTAGTGTATGCCTGGCTGGGGGTAATGCAAATGGCTGTCCCTTGTTTTGGTGACAAGCCTTTGCCCACCATCAAAACTCCTGTTGTAGGCAGGGAATAAGATTAATCATTGTTTCCAGGCTGTGGCAATGTTGAGTCCAAACACTTTTTTAGGTACCATTGAAGTTTCCTCATATGCAGTCTTACATATGGAATTAGTAGGATGCAGGATGCCATGAAGCCCAAAGCCTGCAGAATTTTTCTTGCAGATAACTGGGCCTTTGTTGCCAACATTTTGAAATAGGTAGTCAGTTGCCTTTGTTTGTCTGGCATGAGATAAGCCATCTGGGCAGTTGTATTTAAGCTTGCACCCGGGAATATTATCTCTTGGGAGGGTACTAGTTTTGATTTATTTTTGTTGACTGTGTACCCTAGGCATGTTAGAAGTCTTTTCACAAATGCCAGATGCTGTAGAAGAATGTCCATGTTCTCTGCTTGAATTAGACAGTCGTCCAAGTAAGGATATATTTGTATTCCTCTTTGTCTACAAAATGCAATTACTGGTGCCAGGCACTTGGTAAAGACCCTGGATGCAGTAGATAAGCCAAAGGGCAGTGCAGAGAATTGGTAATGCATTGAGCCAGCCTTGAATCTGAGGTATCTTCTGCATAATTGTCTGATTGGGATATGCAGATATGCCTCTTTTAGGTCTAGCGTCACCAGCCAAGCGTTCTTGCCCAGCATGGGCAGAAGCTGCTGCAAAGTCATCATCTTGAATTTTGGTATATCCAGGAATGTGTTCGGAATTGATAGGTCCAGTATTAGTCTCCAGGTCTTATCCTTTCTGGGTACCAAGAACAGTCGAGTAAAATCCTTGTCCCTGCTCTTGCTCTGGTACTTGTTGAATGGCCCCATGTCCATGAGGGATGAGACTTGTTTTTGTGCCTCTGCCCATTGATTGTTTGGAAGATCTGGCCAGCCGTTTGCCTTTGGCAGGGTATGGAAATGGAACTTGTACCCTTGTGACACGATATTTAGAACCCACTTGTCCTGGGTTATAATGTGCCAATTTTGAGAAAAAAGTGATAATTTTTCCCCTAAGGGTGCTGCAAGAAGATAAGTGCTTGGTGTAGGCAGGGGGAAGTCATTGGGACTGTTTCCTGTATGGTTGTGATTTGTCTTCTCCAACTTTGTAGGTAGAAGCACCCCATTGCTTTGACCTGTAGGAACCTTGCACCTGGGTTCTACCTCTAGGGAATCTGGATCTGCCCCTTTGAGGTCTGTCTGACACAGGAAAGGAACAATTCTTTGTATGCCAGTGTCTACTAAACCTAGGTGGCTGTACTTGTAAAAAATCTTTGACAGTTTGCATAGATTTAGCTTTGTCCTCCATTTTCTTTAACACCTCCTCTGCCTTAACACCAAACAAAGTATCATGCTGTAAAGGTGCATCTAATAATTTAACTTTGACATGATCAGGCAGTTTTTGCTCCTTTAACCAAGCATGCCTCCTAATTACAGAACCCGTAACTGCGGCATTGCAGGACACCTCCAAAGAATCAAAACCACATTGCAAAGTATGCTTTCCAACTTGTTTAGCTGAATGCAATAAATCCTGCATTGCCTTGTTTTCTGCACATTCAGAGTTTAATAACATTTTCTGTTTAAGCAATGCCATGACATGTTGCCGATATTTGAGCATATGAAACTGACAGTTTAAGGGCCTTATAGCCAAGGTTGCAGATGTGTAAACCTTTTTTTCCCCATCTGTCCAGTGCCCTAGAATCTCTGTCAGAGGGGGTAGGGTTTTTTGCAGTGGAAGCCTTAACTCCTTTGGGACCCTGTGAAATAGTTTCTAGGTCTGCAGCAGGGTTTTTAAAAAGGAATTTATGAGAGTCAGGAACCCTGTAATATCTGTCAGGCTTAACAGGAGCTGGAGGTAAGGAGTCAGGGGTAAGACTAGACTCCGAAAACACATCATTTACAAAATCTAACACAGGTGGGATGGCTAGTTGGTAGTAAAAGGAAATCCCTGAGCTTCTTTTTTGATTCTGAAAAATCTTGGCTCTCCCAGTGGAAATGCTCCCTGATGGTATGCAAGGTTTCCCCAAATGAATAGTCCTCTGGAGGAGAAGCTGAAGGTATAGATTCTTCAGCATCAGAATCATCATAGGGGGGAAGAGAATATTCCTGATCAGGGGAGGAATCAGAAGAAATAGAAACCTGATCTGAAGATTCATAGTCAGTCTCTTGCCTAGGTCTCTTATCAGGAGGGGGATGGGAACCCCTGATCAAGGTAATTAAGTCTTCGGCCATTTTGAGCATCTGTTTTTTGGGCATAGAGGCCTGTCCACGCGGCTCTTGAGTTTTTTTCTTTGCTTTAGAAGGTGCTTTAGTCTTTGCCTTTGAAGCTGAGGTTGGCTTAATGTAAAGATGTTTAGGTCTGAATACACCCTCAGAAGCCGGTGCCTGCTCAGTGGCTCCGGATCCATCTGAAGGAATAGTATCCGAGGCTCCAATACCTTGAGTTTCCAGCGGCATGGCCGACTCCACGTGCAAGTCGGTAGTAGGCTGTGACTCTAAAGTTGCGGGCATCAGGGGCTGCGAAAGCGCCTCACTGAGAACCGGCGACTGGCTTGGGAGAACCTTTGTAGTCGGTTTTGGGCCTCGGTTGTCTATCTCTCTCCTTTTCTTTGCGTTTTTTTTTTAACTCTGGTAGTTGGATGGCTATCCGACGACATTCCTGGATAATTAAACTGGCGTCCAAAATAGTTTAAAGCAAAATCATACTGACTCTTAATAGTGCATTGGTTAAATCTAGCACAAAACCGACAACTAGCAACGTTGTGATCAGGGCCTAGGCAAGGAATACAGTAAGAATGAAAGTCCTTATGAGGTATTTGCTTTCCACAAGAAATACAATTATTAACTTTTTCTGATATCGGTCTGGAGCAAGAAAAAAGTTTCCCCAATGGGGTACTTAGCTTTTATTGAAGACTTTGGATCTGAAACTCGTACACGAAAATCTCAGGAGAAGGCCGACCTGCACTTGCGAACTGCTTCTGCTTCGGGCACCGCACGGCAAGAAAGACTGGAGAAAATGGCGTTGGCTGCATCTTTTGTACCCCTGACGACCTGACATCAGGGAAGGGATGAGATTGGCTGGCACGGGACCCGGGACTTTGGAATTCGGGCCGAGTGGGAGCAACCTGCCAGCAGGATTGCCCAAATGTAATGACTGCAACAGTGAAACACGAAGAACATCACTTTTATTTATGGCTTTGTCCAGATTTCTTGTTCTAAGAGGTTTAGAGGTATGACACGCGCACACACACACACACACACACACACACACACACACACACACACACACACACACACACACACACACACGCACACCACACACACACACTCACACGCGCGCACACGCACACACTTAACCCTACTTTACCTATTCTGTAAGTAACCCCCTCCCCTTATGAAACCACCCACCTCTTAACTGCTGCCAGAGGATCGCTCACTCGCTTTCACTCTTCACTCTCTCTCTCATACACACGGTTTCTTCCTCATTCATACCTGCATTCACTCACACATCGCTCTCACTCTCCCGATCTCTCTCACACACACATAGTCACTTCCTCATTCATACCTGCATTCACTCACACATTGCTCTCACTCTCCCAATCTTTCTCACACACATACTTTAGAAGACTGAAACCCCACTCACCCGACTTTCATAACACCAAGCTGAAAACACAGAAAACCATATATCAGCAGCCTCCAGGAGCACCAACTTACAACTCCAGGTAAGTAACCACTTGGCCACCATGTTTAACTTTGCCCCGAGGTAGTGCGATCTCAGAGTTGGTATATTTAGTTGGGGAGGTGTAGGTGGCACAGCCCCCACATAGGGGCATTAGGAGGCAACCCCCCCCACATGGGTGGATTTAATTTGCTTCAGTTTTAAGTTATTTTTTTAATGTGGCCAAGCGGTTACTTACCGGGAGTTGTAAGTCAGCGTTCTGGGAGGTCGGTGATGTGCGGTTGCCTGCATTTTCATCTCAGCATTATGAAAGTCAGGTAAGTGGGACTTCGGTCTTCTAAAGTAGACAAATATATAGGTTCATAGGTTCATACTAGGCTATCTGCCCTAGGGCATTTATAAGCCTAGCCAGAGTGTGTTTGGCTTTAGCCACCCATTTTAAATTAATTTTGCTATGCCCTTTTTCGAGGTTAGTATACTGTTATGTATATATATATATACATATATATATATATATATATATATATAAATATATATATATATATATATATATATATAAATATATATATATATATATATATATATATGGGTTCCATACACTAGATCGAATTTTCACTAATTCGAAATAGTGCATGGAATGCTTACTGCAGCGAAAGTGCACTTAATCAAAAGTGCACTTACGCGAATGTTCAGTACAACGAATGGGTGCTGCACTGAACTTCTGTGCAGTACTCACGGACCATAGGGTTAGGGCACGGGTCATAGTAAGGGGATAGCCTGTAGGGCTATCCCCTTACCATTACCCGTGACCTAACCCTAAGGTCCGTGATGACTGCAGCGCAGTGAAAGACATAGTAATGTCCTCCACTATGGTGGGATAGTCATGAAGCTTAGGGTTAGGGCATGGGTTAGGATAAGGGGATAGCTTTACTAACTAACCCCTTGCCCTAACCCTAAGGTCCATGACTATCACACCATAGTGAAGGACATAGCTTGTTTGTTATGACCTCCACTGTGCTGCGGTGTTTTTGGTGAAGTGCACTTACGGAAATGTTCACTTTCGTCAAAGTAAACTTTCGCAGAAGTGAGACTTCCTGTTATAAGTTCGAAGTACTGAACTTTCGTTCTTGTAATAGGCATCCATACATATATATATATATATATATATATATATACACATATATACATATATATATATATATATATATATATATATATATATATATATATATATATATATATATATATATATATATATATATATATATATATATGTACGTATGTGTAGGTTTCTTATTTATATAAATATATATATATATATATATATATATATATATATATATATATATATATATATATATATATATATATATATATATATATATATATATATATATATATGTATGTGTAGGTTTCTTATTTATATAAATATATATATATATATATATATATATATATATATATATATATATATATATAAAGATATATATATATAGTGGTGTAACCGTGGCTCTGTATGATTGTCATTCTTCAAGTGACACCCCGACCCCATGTACAAAATGGGAAAAGGGTTTGAGGATAGATGGTTGTATACACACACACACACACACACACACACACACACACACATACATACATATATATATATGTATTTATATATATATGTGTGTGTATGTGTATATATATATATATATATATATATATATATATATATATATATATATATATATATATATATATGTATATATATATATATATATATATATATATATATATCGGTCCCCTTCAAAGTAACAAAATTGCAGAAGATCGAACCTTTGATCATTGATGATCTGTAGACTGAAATTCTGCAATACCGAACCTCCCCCAAAAAATAAAAACTTAAAAGTGTAAACTTCTTATTTCACATTTTTGCAGGGGGGCAAGCCCCCCCAGCACCCATCATGAGGGGAGCTGCACCCCCAGCACCCTATGCTACTTAGATATAGCAACTCCAAGATCGCACTACAGTGAACAGAATGGTAAAGTTCTTGTTCCACCCTGTATAGTGATTTCCATTTACAGGGTTCGATATTGCAGGACTTTAATCTTCTGGTCCTTGATGATCAGAGGTTTGATGTACTGCAATTTCAATAATTTCAAGGGGACTATAATAAGGGATCTGTGGACCCAAGTAGATAGTAACCTCTCCTTTGATAATCACATTGCCAAAGTGGTTAGATAATCCTTCTACGTGGCTCACCTTATTACAAAAGGGTTTGCATTCAGATCAAAAGAGGTCATTGTACCCCTCTACTCATCGCTCATCAGTCCCATCATAGAGTACAATGCCCCATTTGGGATGTATCTTACAAGACAAGTGCAACAGCTGGAAAGGCCACAGAAGTACCTAACCAAGAGGATCACTGGCCTCAAAGAGATGCCCTATGCAGCTCAGCTGAAGAAACTCCAGCTGTACTTGGTTGCATACTGCCTACTCAGAGGTGATCTCTGCCTGACATACAAGGCCATGTCCAACCCAGAACTGATCGACATGCTCCACCTAATGAAAAGCTTATCCCCACAAGCCACACGCTCTAGGGATCTAAACCTCACCACAACAGTAAATAGGATGTGCTGGAGGGATAGATTCCTGTCACAGAGACTTCCCATGCTTTGGAACAAGATTCCAATCTACATTATGCAGAGCTCCTCGCTAACACTCTTCAAGAGAAACTTTGACGAGTGGATGGGAAACAGAAAGTTTACCCCGGGGATCACTTCAGTGGCTCTGCTGGACAGATGCACAGGGAACTAATCTAAGGGGGTGGCGAAAGCCAACACATTCTGGCTAGGCTTATAAATGCCTTCGGACAGATAGCCTAGTACCTACCTATGAACCTATGACCGATACACACACACACACACACACACACACACACATATATATATATATATATATATATATATATATATATATATATATATATATGTGTGTATACAGAGAGAGAGAGAGAGAGAGACACACACACAGACAAACATGGCTCTGTGTGTGTGTGTGTGTGTGTGTGTGTGTGTGTGTGTGTGTGTGTGTGTGTGTGTGTGTGTGTGTGTGTGTGTGTGTATGCTTGTCTGTTTCAAACTAAATACAAAAAATGCAGCATTTAGCAAAAAAGGTAGTTTCACCTCATGTATTATAAATGGATTTCAGACATATACAGTCATAAGAAACCCTGATAATTATGTTCACACCTTTCTTTCCTTCAATCATCATGTTTCCACCATAGTCAGGAAATCTTTCTGTCAAGCTCATTTAATTCTTTGAGATACAGAAGAGTCATCCTATCTCTGCACTATCAGACTTGCAAATGTATACAGTACCCCTTTAGTTATGTACAAAACCAAGCATATTGTTAAACTGGAAATGTTGCACAGATTTCTAACCAAGAAAATTAAAACTTTCTTTTTTTTTCAATTATCCCAGTAGCTTAACACAACCCCCTTTATACTCAGAAGCATATAAACTTCTCAGAGGTAATCTTTGTCTCACTTTTCAAGCCATGAAAGATCAAATCTTATCTGGGCTCCTATTTCTTTGTAAAATCAGTGGTTCTGCAAATACTTGCACTAGGGATTTAAATTTATATCAACAAATAAAAAAAACCTCACTGGAGGGATAGGTTTCTAACTCAGTGTATTCCTAGCCCATGGGAATAAATTACCACTGCTGGCCAAGCAAAGTACTTATTTGTCAGTCTATAAGGCTAGTCTTGATAACTGGTTGGCTAGACACACATTTACACCAGAGTTATCATGTGTGTGAAGAACTTTTAATTGTACCCATTTAAAAATGCTACAGCAGGGAAAAGGAATAATTCCCGTTCTGTGCTGTATTGTTGGTGTAGCGCAATCTCGGAGTTGGTATATTTAAATAGGGGGTGTGTGGGGATGCAGGGGGGCTTGGCCCCCCTGCAATGACATCTTTGTGTTTGTTTGTTTGTTTTTTTCTTATTACTTTACAGTGATCGACCATCTGAAATATCGACCATATGGTCTCGACCATATGGTGTTCGATATTTCAGATGCTCGATCTTTTCATAGGTAACCATAAAAATATATGTGTGTGTGTGTGTGTGTGTGTACACACACACACACACACACATATATATCTCTATCTAATTATATATATATATATATATATATATATGTATGTAAAATATATATATAAAATATATATATATATATATATATATATATATATATATATATATATGGTTAGCCATTTAATGGCCCCTTTCTATCTATTTCAAACAATTTAGATAAGATCATCTCTAATATAAGAGTCAGTATATTTACTGGAATTTTTGATGTCTGTATTTAATGATGAAATCAGCTATTAGGGCCAGATTTTAGAAAGTTTGGTGGACTTAAATGTCCATCTTTACATGTCCAGAAGACTGAGCTGTACCATTTGCAGTTCAGAGTATACTAATGGGAACTGGAAGAGCACTGGATCCAGTTCCAAAAGAGGAATTAGGCTACAGCAAATTTGGCACATTGACTAGGTTCACCAATATATGAGGCCAAATCAGTGGTGAAGCCCACAAATACAAATTAATTTCTCAGAGATGTGGAATCTCCAGCTGTATCTAGAACTTGATACTACTGGCAGGACCTGGTAGGAAGGTGGATCACCTGCATATCTAGTTCCACATACAGGTGGCGCTGTACTGCACAAATCAGGAGAAGTAGGCCTGCCGGGGAGTATGACCATGCGCTGCAATGAGTAGTGTGATACTTTCCTAACTCCTTGGGGAATGGGTTACTTAAGTGTGTTGTGAAGAAAACAGATTGTATTCCCTCAAAGACTAATGGGCTACTCTCATGTCCTTCTGCTTTGATGTTGTAAATGCAGGCATGCTAGCTATTTTGGCCAACAAGCCTGCTTTTACCACTTTAAGTGCCTTATGGCCATACAGCTTCATCTGTATGTCAGACCTGGCAGCTTCAGCCTTATGTTTATATGAGGTAACGTGGTTCATTCATTAACAATGAATGTTATTGAACTGCCTTATCTTATCTGGGCATAGTAGGCCCCATTTATTTCATTACCCTAAGCGCAGGTTGGCTATTCCTGTTCAGAATAGGGAAGTAGGGATGACAGAGGCTGTGCACTCTCCCAAGATCAGTGTTTTGGAATCTGACCCACACATTGCTGAATTTCAGTGTTTCTTTTATCTTCTGGAACAAGTCTTATTCTAGCCAGTTTCACTGAATGCAAACATATTTATTTTTCTCTAATCAAAGTAAACAGTTTAGCTAATAAGTTGTGGTGACGTGAGTCTCGCCAGAATTCACTAGAAAAGGCATTCGGGCCCCCATTTTATCATTTTTTAATATTTTAGCTTCCATTTTTAATGACGATTGTCTTCATGCCTACTGACTGAGTCATCCCTTTGAACAGACATTGGGGCTGTCATCCAGGCAGCCATGAGCATGACAGGCATTCTCACTGGTATCCCAGCAATGGCAGTATATTTTGTTTCTTGCCTAACTTCATGCTTTGTGATACTGTGGGCTCTTTGTACCACCACAGCACACATGCCCATGTCTTTCCTGCGCTGTCTAATCATGATGAGCCTCTGGACTGTAACTGAGGCCATGTCTTTAGAGGTGAAATGCCCCTCCCCAGATGTACATGTGGATCCTCCTTGCTGTCCCGTCAAGCAATGCACCTGCTGGTTGACCTCATGTAACCTTGGCTGTAGTCAGCTCTGTATCACTTTACACTACCACCATAGGCTTTTTAATTGCCATTTTTACTTCTACCTGAGAGGAGTTATGTTGGGCCATTTTTATTCTACCTGAGAGGAGTTATGTTAGACTTTATACATCTAATGTTTATCTGAGATAAAATTGTCTCATCTAATTTATTCTAATACATTTTTGAACATTCAGTACATCTCAAGTATTATAAAGGTTGTCCATTTTTTTAATATCTGCTTAATTTCTTGATCTGATAATAACATTTCACCATAATGTATTGGTATGCAACTTTCTTTTTTTTTATACTGCCATTCTAAATATTTGACATCCATTTCTCCCTGTATTCACCAATAATTACCTTTCTGTTAGTGTATCATTATCTGTTTGAGATTTGATAATTTGTTCTTTATGTAATATGCTGTTAAAGTATACAGTGTTACTTAACCTTGCTTGTATATTTTGCAATTCAGGCTCTAGCCTTCTAATTTTTCTTTTGACCTTATGTTTCAGCTTTCTTAGCCGTTATTTTTAATGATTTTGTTGCTTTTGCAGCCTACCCATAAATCAATCATATATCTTTGATGCTTTGATGTCCTTATTGTTCTCTTCAGATCCAATGGTTATTATTTAGTTAATAAGTTACATTTGATCAGTTATTGAAGAGCATGGTTTGAAATGTATCTTACCTTTATAGTGGTATTAAGACCCATGTCCCCTAAGGCATTGTTAATTCAGAACGTGTCTGATCCAGTAATTAGAATGATATCTCCTGTAAATGTAAACTGATCTGATTATTACTCTCCAGCCATGCATTGCCAGTCCTCTTTAACATGTCTTCTTTGAGTATTTATTCTGCTCTTCACGATATTCCTGTTTAAATCATTCACAACTGTAATGTTATTCTTTAATCCAAGGACTCTCTTATCTGTGTCCACAGTGCTTGCTCCATGCAGCTGAGACAAGAAAGGACCCACTTTTGAGACTTTAAGTATTTTTCCTCTGTTTATTTGCTAAGTTTTTCTGCATAGCCGCCTATTTTGAGCATTTTATGGCTTGTTAAATTTGATTTCTGCATTAGTAACTGTATATAGAGCACAACCTAGAGCTGTTTACTGAATTTCCTGTTTGCACTTATTTTTAAAATCGTTTTTTTCTCAAAACTTGCATTTTATCTGTCTTTGGCCTAGCACTCTTGTGTGGGGTCATTTACTGCACTGTTATAACTTGTTGATACTTGTTAACCTCTGCTATCTCTGAAAAAACAAAAAAACAAAAAAATCTTGCTTTTTTCCCGCTTTTCTGAGATTTAAAAAAGTTCAGTTACAGGCTTGCTGTTCTTGAAATGTTTGTAAGTTTCTGTGAGGCCATTTTTTGCTTGGGCTAAAGGAAAGTCTCTCTGTTGATCAGTGGCAGTGAAAAACATTGAGCAGCCTGCCTGCCCCTGTGGGAGTGGTTACTGACTTGAAACTGTAGTTTTATTGGCCATTTTGGGTCAATTCCAAAACTCCTTCATCTTCCTCTCTTAAAACCTGGTTGCCTCGTGGTTTTGGAATCTTTTCAGGCTTGTTGGCTGTTGGTGAAGCACCCACCAAGAGGAGAAAACGCTGAGAGAAGAAAGGAGCCACTTTTGAGACTTTAAGTATTTTTCCTCTGTTTATTTGCTAAGTTTTTCTGCATAGCCGCCTATTTTGAGCATTTTCTGGCTTGTTAAATTTTTTGCGCGTTTTTGAGCATAGCGCAGCAGCGGGCAGCGCCGCCTAATTGGGTTTAAACTATTCCTGGCTCCACAAAGTCTGCTCTTCACTTTTTCCCTTAGAACTGCTCTATCTCTCAATTTAAACACCATATTCTCATTCTAAGGCCCTTCACTGGTCCAATTAAGTAATCCTACAAGTTAGCACTCTTAAACCATAAGCACTACTTACTCTTATACTCTCTACGATTACCCTGTCCTCCATTGGTCCGTCTTAAATTCAGTTTCCCTATTACTCTAGCATGTCCAAAGGTCAATCAATGGTTTCCTCTCCAGTCCAGCTGGTGAATCTGGGAATTTTGAGGCAATGTTACAACTGTCTCATGTACACGGACAACCCTCTCCTCCTCCAAACAGGTTCAAATATATGTGAGAGATACAACTATTTAGCCAAACTGGAGGCTGAGCTCTCTCATCTCAAAACTGGTGTAACCAGTCAGGAGGAGAAGGTAACCTCACACAACACAATTCCAGTATCACATAGTCCCAAAACATCAGCGAACCAAACACATAAATACACAAAAACATACTTGGAGGCTCTAAATAAAAATCTACATAAGCAACAGAGACCTCCAAAGCAGACATCCAAGCAAATGCTACCTCAAAACAAAACACACACAACACATAACCCACAAAGTCAGTGTGCCAAGCAGCCACAGCCCTTAAGGCTGAATAACACACCTAATACTCTTGTTATAGGTGACTCTATTGTCAGACACACTGACGTCCCACTCACCAGGCTGAATAAAGAGAAGGTCATGGTGAGCTGCCTGTCGGGTGCTAGGATCCGACACATAACGCAAGCACTCAAGTCACTCCAAGGCAAATACAAATATGACTCAGTCATTGTACATGCTGGTGTGAATGACCTGAGACGTACCTTCCTGGACTACATGAAAAGAGACATAGAGGAGCTCTCTGATCATGTATCTCAGGCTGGTATGACCCTGACCTTGAGCAGCATCTTACCCTCACCTAGAATGATGCCACAGTATAAAGACAAAATGATCGATTTCAACAATTGGCTAAAATTTTGGTGTCATTCAAAGGGGATCCAGTGTCTGTCAGCCTGGGATGACATGCTCGACAAGCCACGTTGCTTTGCTAGGGACGGCTTGCACCTGTCACCACTGGGCTTTCGGATATTGGCAAAGGCTCTTGCCACCCCCATAGTGCCTTTTTAGGCAAGGCTCAAAAGTCAAACCCACCCCATAGACAGCACAAGGAACAAGAAACTAAGGGTAATGCTGCTAAACGCCAGAAGTCTTAACCTCAAGATGCATGCACTCGAAGCTCTCCTCAGTATGGAGAACATCGATATCTGTGCAGTGACAGAAACCTGGTTCAAGGCTCCAGAGAGCACCCCAGCACTACCAGGCTGTACCTCATATCATGCTTTTCGGCCCCAAAACCCGGACCGAACCACAAAAGGAGGGGGAGTTTCCATATTTATCAAGGATATCCACACCTCCAGGTTAGTGGCATTGCACGAGTATCAGAGACCATCCATGTGCAACTAACAATGGGCAAGACTGCTTTTCAGTTAATAGCATCCTACAGACCACCCTCTCAAAGTCAGGAATCCCATTTGGCTTTCCTGAAAACATTGGAGAACATGAAGATCTCTCTGAACACCATTATATTGGGCGACTTCAACTACCCAAACATTGACTGGGAGCACTACTCAAGCCCCCGCACCTTAGCTCAAAGATTCCTGGAAATTATAAACTCAAATGCTATGGAACAACTAGTCACCACTCCCACAAGAGGGGACAACATACAAGACCTGATCATTACCAACATGGGGACTCTATGCTTCACACCAGAAGTATATCCCTCATTGGTAAGATCAGACCATAAATTAATTTCACTGGATGTCCATATCCTGACCCCACCCCCAGCCCAGAAAACCACAGTGAAAAACTTCTCAAAAGTGAACTTCTCACTTCTCAAAACCGAAGTGGAATCCTTCAAGGCCCCAGGGCCAGTGGAAACTACAGCCCAAACTGCAGAATCCTATATAAATGCATTCTACGGACATCTCCAGGAATGCATGGATCATGCTATCCCAAACAAAACCAAGACCCAATCATCCAAAGGCAGGCGTCCAGTCTGGTGGACCCCTGCCATAAATAAACTGTACAACAGAAGGAGGAAGCTACTACATGATAGAGCAAAATCCCTAATAGGGAAGGCATCTCTGATCAGTACTAGCAAAAAATTATGATCCCTCATAAAATCCTCCAAGGCCAGCTTCGAGAGAAAAATTGCACAGGACACCAAAGACAATCATAAGGCTTTTTTCAGTTATATTAGAAACCTGGGATGCAACTCCCAGACTTGTTCTGAGTTGATTCTAAACGACAAAAAAATACACTGAACCCACAGACATCGCCAATATCCTGGCAGACAGGTTCAGTGCAAACTACCCCCGCTCCCCCCCAAAAGAGCAAGTATCTATCCCGGCAGAGGGCTGCCTCCCAAACATCTCAGATGCTCAGGTGAAGGCTGCCCTCTCCAAAGCAAAAAACACTGCTTCCATGGGACCAGATGGTGTCCCAGGTTGCATCCTACATGAACTACAAGAGGAACTAATCCCTCAAATAAAACAGCTATACAATCTCAGCCTCACTACAGGATATGTGCCCACAGAATGGCGTACAGCAACAGTGGTCCCACTCCACAAAGGTGGAGCCTCTACGGACCCTGGAAACTATCGCCCCATAAGCCTGACTAGCTTAGTATGCAAGGCTATGGAGAGGATCATCATGGAGCTCATAACAAAGACATTGGGGACCTACAGACACTAGATCCTACCCAGTTCGGCTTTGTCAAGGGCAGATCCTGCCTTTTGAACCTGGTTGACTTCTTTGAAACAGTCACCAAAGCCATAGATGAAGGGAAGGTAGTCCACACAGCCTATCTGGACCTTGCAAAGACATTTGACACAATACCCCACTCGGGCATCATAGATAAGCTATCCAGCTTAAATATAAACCCCTATGTCACAAGATGGGTCGCAAACTGGTTCAAAGACAGAACCCAGAGAGTGAGAGCTGCTGGAGCCATGTCAGACTCGAAACCGGTCACAAGTGGCGTCCCACATGGTTCTGTCCTGGGACCACTCTTGTTCAGTATATACTTTTCCGAGGTACAGGCAAATGTGGGAGGACTATGGCTCACCAAGTTCGCAGACGACTGCAAACTGGGCACCATAATCAACTCTCCAGCTGACACAAACATCCTTCAAAAAGGTCTCACAGAGACAGATAACTGGTGCCAGTACCATGGTTTAAAGCTAAATGCCAAAAAATGTATAGTCATACCCTTTGGCAAAAAGAATGTGCCCACAAATTACCACATAGGCGGAAACCCATTAAATACAGAGAAAGTTATTAGGGACCTGGGGACCCAAGTTGATAGCAATCTCTCCTTTGAAAACCACATTGCCAAAGTGGTTAGAAAGACCTTCTACATAGCCCACCTCATCACGAAGGGTTTCACATCTAGATCAAGAGAGGTAATCGTGCCCCTTTATTCATCCCTCATCAGGCCCATCATAGAATACAATGCCCCTTTTGGGATGTACCTTACTCGACACCTGCAGCAATTTCTAAAGACCCCAAAAGTATCTCACCAAGAGGATCAAGGGTCTCAAACAGATGCCATATGCTGCTCGGTTAAAAAAACTCCAGCTCTACTCAGTTGCATACTGCCTACTTGGAGGCGATCTATGCCTGACATACAAAGCTATGTCAAATCCAGAATTAATGGACATGCTCCACCTCAGTAAATCTAAATCCCTTAGAGCCACATGCTCGAGGGACTTGAACCTCAGCACAGAAATAAATAGAACTTGCTGGAGGGACAGGTTCATAACCCAGAGGCTCCCTTCGCTCTGGAATAGAATTCCAGTTCATGTGAGGCAGAGCACCTCACTGAATCTCTTCAAGAAGAATCTCGATAAGTGGATGGGGGATCGTGGGTTTGTCCCAGGGATTACTCCCGTGTCACTATTAGACAGAGGCACAGTAAACTAAACCTTAAAAAGGGCACAGTATACTCAAATCAAGGGGTGGCATAAGCCATACAGAATTGGGCTAGGCTTATAATTGCCCCACGGCAGATAGCCTAGTATGAACCTATGAACACAAGCTTTCATCCTCATACCTGCATCCCCACTCTGTGCTCCCTTATAAAATTATAAATATTTCCTTCAGCTAAGTCATTACAGATGCACAGTCATAATCGTTGAACACCATGATTCTGCATCTTTAACTGCAAACAATAAAAAATATACCTTCCATACACAAAATAAGTAAAACACATTTTTCAGTATATATTGTTTGTATATCTTGTTGATTTCCCAATAACAATAGAAACACATGCTGAAAGCAGTAAGAAATTCCTGCAGTACTTAAACTACTTCTAGTATCATTGGTGGTGCAATTGTGATTAAAAAAAACTGCAACGTAAGCATTTTATTTTATGTTTCTTTAAGTAAACTTCTTCCCCTAATACAAACACAGTATTCCTCCAGCAGAGTCTATCTATTGTCCATTGTACTTGGAACTGCACAGATGCATGTCATGAGTACAAGCCTCTCTAAATGGCTAAACATCTATGTTGTTCTGGCTAGAACAGGCTTAAATGGGAGTATTTATTTCTGTTTATTTATTTATTTATTTATTTTTTGTAGCACTGCAGTCAGGGATGAAGAAAACTGGGGACAAAGTTTAACTCTTACGTTTATGTTGTTGTTCTTCTTCTTTCAGCTTTTACTGGTTAGGGGTCGCCAGAGCAGAACTCCGGTCCGCTAATGATTGGCAGTAGATTTTTACAGTGCCAAGGTGCCAGCTCGACGCCCAACTTTCAATGAAGGCACACCCATTCATGCATGCCTTTCCAACACTACTCGACCGTGGGGAGGACATGCAGACTCCACACAGAAGGTGCTCCAGCTGAGAATCGAACGGGAGAACCTCTTGCTGTGAGGCAACAATGCTATTGCTGAACCACCGCGGCTTCTCTTATGTTAATATACTGCCTAATTAACAGGAATTGAGTTTGCATGAATTTTCAGAAGGATAAACACTCAAACTCACGTCTATCATTGTTTAGTGTCTACAGAGTTAGAAAGTAGAAAGTTGAAATGCAGCAGGTTTTACGTATGCATTTTCTGAAGGACATAAGCTCTAGAAAAGAAATGTTGCTCTTAAAAAAGTTGGCAAGATAAAAGACTTTTCAGCAAAATGCATTTTCTGAAGGATATGAGCTGTGAAGTATGTGTGTGCGTGTATGTGTGTGTGTGTGTGTGTGTGTGTGTGTGTGTGTGTGTGTGTGTGTGTGTGTGTGTGTGTGTGTGTGTATCTGTCTATCTATAATGTACATATTATATACTTGACACTAAAAGGAGTGGGCCTGATATAAGAGGATGGGTTTGAAGTAATCGTTAAGGTCTTCACCTCACAGACAAAAGGTACAGGGTTTGATTCTGGCCTGATGATGCTGGCAAGGTCTAAAATGGATCTTCCTTGCAGCCGAGATGTCAGAAGCAAGTGCAATAAAAGATTTGGTGGTCACTGGTTTGTTGTTATATATCCTAATTTTTTTTTTTTTTTTTTTTGTGGTTTGTTAAAATGGATCTATGAGCCTGTATAGTCATTGATCTGTAAGTATCATAAGAAGTGTCATCTTACATTCCCGTGCTAGTTTTTAGCTGTAATATTTTTTCATATGAATAACCCACAGATGAGCTGAAAAGGATATGTTGAGTTAGCAACATATTTCCCTATTCTACAACAGAAGGAAGAAACTGTTGCAAAAGAAAATAAAATCCCATGAGTGAAGGAGCTCCCTGGTCAGCCTTAGCAAGAAGCTGAGATCTCTCTTAAAATCCTCCAAAGTTTACTTTGAAAATAAGATTGCCACTAACTCTAAGGTCAACCACAAAGCATTTTACAGCTATGTCAAGAATCTCAATGGCAACACCCAGATTTGCTCTGAGCTACATACAGCACAATGGCACAAAATTCATGGAACCAACTGATATCGCCAACATCCTGGCTGATAGGTTCAGTGCTAACTTTACCCCCCCCCCCACCTCCTAAAGGGCCCATATCCATATCGGAAGAATGCAGTGTCCCTGCAATCACAACTGAACAGGTGAAAACTGCATTATTAAAAGCCAAGAACACAGCATCCATGGGACTGGACAATATCCCTGGCTGTGTTCTACATGAGCTTCAGATTGAACTAGCTCCCCACCTAAGCACCATGTTCAATCATAGCCTCTCGACAGGCTTTGTACCCACTGAATGGTGCACAGCAACAGTTGTACCACTCGACAAAAGGAGCCACCATGGACCCCAGAAATCTATTGCCCTATTAGCCTGATGAGCCTGGTCTGCAAGGCCATGGAGCATATTGTCATGGAACTCATAAACAAGGATATTGGTAACCTCCAAACTCTGGACCCCACCCAGTTCGGATTTGCGAAGGGCAGATCACGTCTTTTGAACCAGGTCATCTTCTTTGAAACAGTCACCAAAGCCATGGATGAGGGTAAGGCAGTCCACACAGCCTATCTTGACCTCGCCAAGGCTTTTGACACCATCCTCCATTCTGGTATCATAAATAAACTCACCAAGCTGGGTATAAATCCGTACATCACAAGATGGGTCACCAACTAGCTCACAGACAGAACCCACACCATAAAAACTGCAGACTTCAAATCTGATATCAAACCTGTGACAAGTGGAGTACCACAGGGTCAGTCTTAGGTCCCCTCCTGTTTGGGATCTACTTCTCTGAAGTACAGGCCAACACAGAGGGCCTCTGGCTGACAAAGTTCGCAGATGACTGCAAATTGGGTGCTATAGTCGAGTCCCCAAATGACATAGACATCCTGCAAAATGGCCTCAATGAGACTGATGCCTGGTGTCAGAGCCATGGCCTCAAGCTCAATGCCAAAAAATGCATTGTCATCCCCTTTAGTAAAAACCTTGTATCCATGGACTACCACATAGGTGGCAGCCAACTTAACATCGAAGGTGAGATGAGACCTCGGGACTCTAGTGGACAGTAGCCTCTCCTTTAATAATCACATCACCACAGTAGTCAGAAAATCCTTCTACGTAGCACACCTCATCATGAAAGGGTTCTCATCCAGAAAAAAAGAAGTCATTGTCTCCCTCTACTCGGCTCTCATAAGACTGATTATAGAGTACAATGCCCCATTTTGGAATGTACCTTACAAGGCATCTGCAGCAGCTAGAAAGGCCACAAAAATACCTCACAAAGAGGATTTTTGGGACCCCTATGCTGATCGCCTCAAAAAACTCAGGCTTTACTCTGTAGCACATCACCTACTCTGAGGTGATCTCTGCCTAACATACAAGGGTCTATATTAGAACATCGAAGTTTCAAAACTTCTAATGTTCTAATATCGACCTGTATTCAGCAAAAGCAGAAAATATCGAAGCTACAGAAAACCAAATTTTTTCCTAGGGAAAAAATTTGGTTGTCCGTTTCTGTTGCTTCTGTATTTTCAGCGCTGTGGCGGAAAGTTACAGGTAGGGTTCAGGTAAGTGTGCGATTGAGTGTGGGTTAGGTTAGTTAGGGTTAGGGTGCAGGTTAGGTATGTGTGCAATTGTGTAGATGTGAGGGTTAGGGCAGGTTAGGTGAGTTAGTGTTAGGGTGTGGGTTAGGTATGTGTGCGATTGTGTGGACGTGAGGGTTAGGGCGGGTTAAGTGAGTTAGGGTTAGGGCATGGGTCAGGTAAGTGTGCGATTGTGTGGATGTGAGGGTTAGGGCGGGCTAAATGAGTTAGGGTTAGGGTACAGGTGAGGTGAGTGTGCAATAGTGACGGACCTTAGGGTTAGAGTTTGGGTTAAGGTAAGTGGAAAGTTAGTGGTGTATGTATAGTTTAGTTTAGGGTTAGGTGTAAGATTTTAGGTGTATGTGTGTGGATTGCTATTTGTTTGGTGTGCTTGTGTTGTGTGTATGTGTTTTGGAACAGTGATTTTTTTCCCTAGGAAAAAAATTTGCTGTTCTGTATGTTCGATGTTTTCAACTTTCGTTGAATTGGGTTCGATATTAGAACATTCGAAGTTATGAAACTTCAGTGTTCTAATATAGACCCAACATACAAAGCTATGTCAAACCCTGAGCTGCTGAACATGCTACAATTAAAGAAATCCCAATCCCTCAGAGCCACACGATCAAGAGACCTAAACCTCAATTAACAGAACATGCTAGAGGGATAGATTCCTGTCCCAGAGACTTCCCAAACTCTGGAACAAACTACCTATCTATGTTAAGCAGAATTTGCCACTAGCACTCTTCAAGAAAAATCTTGATGAGTGGATGAGCAATAGGAAATTCACCCCGGGCATCACATCAGTGGCCCTGCTAGACAGGAGCGCAGGTAAATAGCATCCATGGGTGGTGAAACCAGGGAACCTTGTTGGCTGGGCTTACATATGCCCTAGGGTCAATAGCCTAGTACCTACTTATGAACATATGAACCTATGAACAAGGGTGCTAAAATAGGTGTGCATTTGTAGTTACTCATCCATTTGTCCAAATTATGTTTGAACAGAGTAAGAGAAGTACTTTGCTTTATGCAGAGTGGAAGAAACTAAGGTCCCTCATAAAATCATCCAAGGCTAACTTCGAAAGAAAAATAGCCAAGGATTCAAAAGATAACCACAAAGCCTTTTTTGGCTATGTTAAGAATCTAAGTGGCAAATCGCAGATATGCACTGAGCTAGTGCAAAATAGCACAAACTATACTGAACCCACTGATATTGCCAACATCTTGGCAGATTGATTCAGTGCAAACTTCACCACCCTCTCACCCCCAAAAGGCTCCACAACAATACCAGAAAAGTGTAGTGTCCCAGAAATCACAGACGCACAGGTGAAAACAGCCTTTTCAAAAGCCAAAAACACAGCATCAATGGGGCCAGATGGTGTCCCAGGCTGCGTCTTGCACGAACTACAGAACAAACTAACCCCCCCCCCACCTAAACATGCTTTTCAGCCTCAGCATCTCCACAGGTTATGTGCCCATAGAATGGCACACAGCAATGGTTATACCACTCCTTAAAGGAGGGACCACAACTGACCCTGGTAACTATTGCCCCATAAGCCTGACTAGCCTGGCCTGCAAGGCTATGGAGCGCATCATCATGGAACCCATTAACAAAGATATTAGGAACCTCCAAACACTTGACCTGACCCAGTTCGGCTTTGCTAAGGGCAGATCATGCCTACTAAACCTGGTTGACTTCTTCAAGACAGTCACCAAGGCCATAGACGAGGGAATGGTGGTTCACACATCTTACCTTGATCTTGCCAAGGCTTTCAACACCATTCCCCACTCGGGTATTACAGAAAAACTCACCAGCCTGAACATAAACCCCTATGTTATGAGATGGGTTGCCAACTGGCTTACAGACAGAACTCACATGGTAAGAATAGCGGGCTCCAGGTCTGACTCTAAACCAGTCATAAGTGGTGTCCCACAAGGCTCAGTCCTGGGACGCTTACTGTTCAACATATACTTCTGAGAAGTTCAGACAAACACAGGATGACTATGGCTAACCAAGTTCACTGATGACTGCAAACTGGGAGCCATAATTGACTCTCCTGGAGATACAGACATTCTCCAAAAGGGCCTTACTGAGACGGACACCTGGTGTCAAAGTCATGGCCTCAAGCTAAATGCCAAAAAATGCATAGTCATTCCGTTGGGGAAAAACAAAACACCCACGGATTACCACATAGGTGGCAGCCCCCTTAATACAGAAGAGGTAATAAGAGATCCGGGAACCCAGGTAGATAGTAATCTCTCCTTTGACAATCATATTGCCAAAGTAGTTAGGAAATCCATCTATGTGGCCCATCTAATTCCTAAAGGGCTCACATCTAGAAATAAAGAGGTTATAGTGCCCCTCTACTCGTCACTCATCAGACCCATCATAGAGTACAATGCCCCATTTGGGATGTACCTAACAAGACACTTACAATAGCTAGAAAGACCACAAAAGTACCTCACTATGAGGATTACTGGCCTCAAACATATGTCCCATGCAGCCTGACTGAAAAAACTCCGGCTGTACTCAGTGGCATATCCCTTACTCAGAGGTGATCACTGCCTGACTTACAAAGCCATGTCCAACTCAGAATTGATGGACATGCTCCACCTAAAGAAATCCAAGTCACTGCGAGCCATGCGCTCTGGTGAGCTAAATCTCGCTACAACAATAAATAGAACATGCTGGAGGCATAGATCCCTGTCACAGAGACTCCCCATGCTTTGGAATAAAATTCCTAACTACATTAGGCAGAGCCCCTCACTAACACTCTTCAAGAGAAACCTTGACGAGTGGATGGGTAATAGAAAATACACCCCTGGGATCACTTCATTGGGTCTGCTTAACAGAGGCTCAGTTAATTAATCAATGGGATGGCGAAAGCTGACACACTCTGGATAGGCTTATAAATGCCCTCGGGCAGATAGCCAAGTACCTACATATGAACCTATGAAATTATATGACCTGAGCCAGAGGGTGAAAGGGTACATAAGTGGAAGTATGAGCGTTAACCTCAGACTATCGTGCCACCAGTCTGAGCACAAGTCCTACACCCATTAGTCTGTTCTTCTGTTAGTATCATTGGCCTTCACTGCTTCAGATAAGTGCTCCACTGGTAACTTCCATTGATTTTCTTACCAGTATTGCTGTTTGGTAGTTTATTAAATGTCAGCTGGGAGGGTAAGGTATGATTATGGTAGGCAAATTCCCAACAAGGATCTCCACTCCCAATACCTTTTCTGTTTAGGAGCGAACACAATTATAAGACTTGTGCAATTTGCCAGTCCTTCAAACCTAAAACTGTACAGTGACTTTCTTCCCTTAGTATGTACTTGAAAACTCAGCTCCTTCAGTGTCAGAAAAATATTCATTTTTATATATGTCTAATTCTTATTAGAAGCTAAAAGGGTTAACACATTTTCATTCTATTTTATATACAGCTTAATTCTGTATGAAATTATAAGATGCTTTGTGAAACTGCAGTATGCTTTCTGAAACTTGCAAGACGCCCCCTGACCTAGTAATTGCTAGCACAGCAAACCTAACCTACTGTGTATTGATCATTTTTAAAGTTTATTTTTCCTATGACAGATTGGTCCTTCGAGCCGGAAGTCTCTCGCTCTAGCTCAGGTCAGATGGGCCCAGTGGCATGAAACCGTACGGGGAAAAAGCCACATCGGTTCTTCTGCTTTGAAAAGTCCTCCGACTGAATTGTCGTTCAAAAGAGGCCAGCCACTGTTTCTGATCTGCAATTGGAGGACGAGTCAACAGTTCTGGTGAAACGATCAATCACAGAGGCTCAGGTAAGGAGGAATTTACCTTTTCTTTGTTTCAGATCAGGGACTTGTTACAGTATTTGTTTTTGTCAGGGAGATTTTTTTGTAAATCAGGGACAAAAAAAATTGCTGTCTTGTCATAGAGCAGGGAAACAGGATAGGTAGGCAGTTATTCTAGATAAAATGTGAAGAAGTGAAAATCGTGGTACCACGTGATAAAAAGGGTTACATAACAATTTCTAACTAAGTTAAGACAACATGGGAAATAAGTGCACAAAAAGTTCCCGAGATCCGCCTTTAACCGAAGATGTGAAATATATGCAATTACAGCGTGCCGACAATGTTAGATACTATACAAAATAGGTTAATAAATACAAATTTGATGGCAAATTAGATAAACCTTCACTTATAAAACTTGTCAAACAACTTAAAACAGACGCAAAAGGTCAGATAAAAAAGCAACGTCAATTAGGAGTTCCTCAGGCACACTGGTGGCTTGAGGAAGCAAACCGCAGGGAACAAAAGAATAAAAATTCAAAAGCAATATTTTTAGATAAAGAAGACAATAACTTGGTAATAGCATCGACCCCTCTACCCCCTCCGCTTCCCTTATCAGAATATGAAGCAAGTGGACAAGCTGATCCACATCCGCTATATCCAGTTGTCCCTGCAAAACCAAAACCGTTTGTCAGAGATCCTATCGAGACTAGGTCTCGAACACGCAACTTAAGAGGGGATATTGAATTGTATGAAATAAATAAAAATCCACAAGCTATGAGTGAAGAACAGATATGTCCTCTCATAGAAGTACCAAATCCACAGGCAGGACAGGCAGGACAGGGCCCAACTCTTCTAGTATATAGACCGTGGACACCGGAAGACATCCAGAAAGCCACAGAGGGAATTCCCCATCCGAAAGTTAATTTTAGAAAATTCTTAGAAGACTTACAGGGCATGAGGTTAAGTTACCATTTAAATGGAGAGGAAGTAGAGAAAGTAGTCAGAAAAATTGTAGGTCCAGATTGGCACATGATCAGTGGCAACTGGAATCCCCGTGACGCAGAACATAGGCCACTCCCACATATTAACGCAGAACTGGATAACAGAGTGAAAGGTCTGACAGACCGAATCTCTGTGAAATGGAAGCCTAGGGCTAACTGGACTTGCATTAATCAATGCATACAACAAGAAGGTGAAACTGTTGATAGATATTATGCCAGATTATTGGAGTGTTTTAATAACCGTTGTGGAATGCAGGTACCTGAAGACCAAACACATGATTCCCCATATGAGCAGCAGCTAAAGAATGCATTTTTGAAAGGCAGTATTGCACCCATTAGCAGCTTTATTACAAAGTACATGGTAGATCATCGTACAAGTAGATTACACTCATTACTTGAATATGCAAGACATGCCGAAAGGCATTTTAATAGCAAAAAAAAAAAAGAAAACTCAAGTATTTGCGGTAGAAGATGGATCAGAAGTCTTTGTAGTACAGACCGGGAAGAAGGGTAAGAAAAATGCCCAGGGAAACAAACAATCTGATAAACAATCAGAGGAGTTTGAAGAGAGAAAGAAAAGGGGTGAATGTTTTAAATGCGGAAAAAAGGGACATTTAGCAAGGGATTGCAGGCAAAATAAAAAGGTAACCACAGAAGACAAGGAGGGTGAGGACTGACTATATGATAGTCAAGAATCACTAGAAAGGAATAATCAAGAAAAGACAAGTGCAAATGTGATAGAAGGAGTAGAGCATGTGATAGAAGAAATAGAGGATGTGCATGAAATCACAGATAATGATGAAAATGAAATTTTAGACTTGGCATTATTGAGCCTAGATCTCTACTTAGCAGACACAAAACCGGAAGTTACACTTCTGGTAGAGGGGAGGGAAGTTAAATTCCTGTGTGACTCAGGGGCTTCACGGACCATGATACATCCTTCCAAACTACCAGAAAATTCAGAATCACTTGATTACATATTAGTGAAAGCAGCTAATGGACAGCTTTATCGGGAGCCACTCTCCCACAACATAGCGATAACTGACCCAGTTTCAGGGATGACCCAGAAAAGCAAAATTGTTGTTTCTGCAAAATGCCCAGTGAATCTCTTGGGCAGAGACTTGATGCAGATATTTGTCATACCCGTAGTTCCAACTATGCAGGGTATAGAAGCACAGCGACAAATGGATACCTTTGTAGTGTGACCGGAGGGTGAAACACTTTATTGGTACAGCCAGGACTTGGTTACGACTGGTCCAGGGGCAGTAACCGAAGAACTGATGAACATAGCCATCAGTAAATCCCCCTCCCTTGACACTGATAAACAGCATTTGTTGCATTGCACTCTATATTACTGTAGCAAACCAGGACCTGATAAAGAATATGAGCAAGAACTGTTTAGAAACCATGCTAATGGATTAGTATTACGAAATCTGTACTGGGACACAGAAGGGAACAGTGTAGTAAGCTGTTCATTGCCCCAGGAATTCCTAATGCTTTATAAATCTAATCGATTACCACATGTGAGTTTAACTAAAGATAAAAGTGTGAAGTGGGTAGACCTAGGAGAAAAAGTCACAAGGTGGGAAAAACAGACAGAATTAGAACTTTCAGAACAGGGAGTACAAAAGCAGAAGTTGAATTGGATAACACAGGCACACCCAGCTGTGCACTTGCAGGCAAGTGAGGACAGCTGAGTAGCACTCTTACTAGAAGAAGAGGAAAAAGCCTTATGAGACATACCAGAGACTCTCTGGTCAACAGGAAAATCAGATGTAGGACTTATTCGTACAGCAGGACCAGTCACTATCACGCCAAAGTCAGCATTTAGACCTCAAAAGAGACAGTATCCCTTGAGAAAGGATGCAGAAGTAGGAATCAAACCTATAATAGCAGCCTTACTTAAGGAAGGAGTATTGATATAATTTCCCGATTCACCTTGTAATACATCCTTATTTCCTGTTAGAAAAGCAAATGGAGAATGGCGTATGGTCCAAGATTTACAAACTGTAAATGACGCCGTTATACCTAGAGCACCTACGGTGCCAGATCCACACACCTTATTAAATGATTTGAAACCTCAACAAAAGTATTTTTTTGTGGTAGATATTAGCAATGCGTTTTTCTCAATACCGATACACCCTGACAGCCAACATTGGTTTGCATTTACATTTCAGGGGAAAGGTATACATATACGTGACTACCACAGGGATATTGTGAGAGTCCAACAATATTCGCACAGGAAATGGCAAGTAACCTGGCGGGATTTATCCCACCGAAAGGCAGCCAGATTTATGTAGACGACATTCTGCTGGCAGCCCCCACCCAGCAAGAATGCAGAGAAGATACCATAGCATTACTACAATTTTTAGCTACTCAAGGACACAAGGTAAACAAAAACAAACTGCAACTTTGGAAAAAACAGGTTAAATACCTGGGGTATGTAATATCCAAAGAAGGCAGAATATTAGATGAAGACAGAAAAACAGCAATATTACAAGCACCCAAACCAACTACCAAGAAGGAAATGATGTCCTTCCTAGGTACGACTAATTTTTGTCGGAGTTGGATTCCAAACTATGCCTTGGAATCTGCTCCACTGACCAACTTGATATTCAAGAAGCCTATGGCAGCACAAGATTTATTACAGTGGACACTAGAAGCAGAATCAGCTTTCTGCAAATTGAAACAACTGATAGCATCCTCATTAGTTTTAGGATTACTGAACTATCATAAACGATTTTTCCAAACTGTAGATTGCAAGCAGGGTTATTTGACATCAGTGTTAACACAGCAGCATGGGGACAAACAACGCCCCATAGCTTACTATTCATCACAGCTAGACCCAGTGGCGAGATCCCTGCCCCACTGTGTACAAGCAGTAGTCACAGCTGCAATGGCAGTGCAGGCTTCAGCCTCAGTAGTGTTATTCCACCCTCTCACATTGAGAGTGCCTCATGCAGTCGCAATTATTTTACTGCAAGAAAAAGTAGCATATCTTTCTCCTGCTAGACATCTTTCCTGTATGACTATACTGTTGAGCCAACCTCATATGACAATTGAACGATGCACAACTTTGAATCCGTCAACCTTGCTCCCAACCCTTGCAGATGGCAAACCACACTGCTGCCTGCAGGAGATTGAGCAAAAGACACTACCTAGAAAAGATCTCATGGATGTTCCCTTGGATGATGCCGAGGTGACATACTATGTGGACGGCTCATGTAGGAGGGGTCCTACAGGACAGAATCTAGTGGGGTATGCAGTAGTTTCTGATACTGAGATTTTAGAAGCAAAGTATTTACCGCACAACTTATCTGCACAAGCAGCAGAATTGATTGCTTTAACAAGGGCATGTACCTTGGCAAAGGATAAACGAGTGAACATTTTTACTGACAGCCAGTACACTTTTTCTACTGTACATGTTTTTGCGCAGCAGTGGAAAAATAGAGGAATGATAACATCTACTGGTAAACCAATTAATCATGTGCAATTTATTTTAGATTTGTTAGACTCTATTCAGTTACCTCAGAAAATAGCTATTTGTAAATGCATAGCTCATGTCAAACAACATGATAGGATATCAAAAGGTAATGTGAGAGCTGATACAGCTGCAAAGCAAGCAGCTTCAGCTTCAGAAGTATTTCTTTTGAGTGAGGAATTACAACCATCTGAGATTTTAGATTTAGAAATGTTAAAAACAATGCAGACACTTACTACAAATGTAGAAAAACAAAAATGGATAAAACGAGGAGCAATTCTTGAGAAAGGGCTGTACATCTCCAAAGAAAGAAAACCAATTTTACCATCTAACTTGTTTAGATATGCAGCTTTGTTGAGCCATGGGCAGTGCCATGTCTCAACAGGGGGGATGGTACAGCTAGTGAATCGAGTGTTTACAAAGTATGGATTTACAAACTACACAAAAAATTTTTGTGCAGCATGCCATGTTTGTAACAAGCATCATGCACAGGGGGAGTTTCCCCACACCACCGTATCCATTCCATACTATCTGTATGGATTTTATAGAGCTAAACAAATGTGAAAATAAAAAGTACTGCCTTGTCATTATAGATATGTTTTCCAAATGGGTGGAAGCTTTTCCAACTAAAAATCCAGATGCAGCTACTGTTGCAAAAGTGCTCGTTAAAGAAATGATTCCTAGATTTGGCATACCAGAAAAGATTTATAGTGACAATGGCACACACTTTGTATATCAAACTATACAACGATTGAGCCGTTATTTCGGGATTTCTCTGAAAAAACATTGTGCATACCACCCCCAATCTGCAGGATTAGTAGAGAGGCATAATGGAGTTTTGAAAAATAAGCTTAGGAAATTGATTAGTGAGACACAAAAGAACTGGGTGCACTGTCTGCCTCTGACACTGTTGAGTATGAGAACTGTTCCAAATGTAAAAGGGTTAACTCCTTTTGAAATTCTGTTTGGGAGGGCATATTATACACCTCAGTGGAAACCTCTCATGCCTGCAGACCAGTAGGTTGACAGTTCACTTGCAGAGTATATGAGGCAATTTTTGAATAACAAACTTCTGCAGTTAAATTCTGTTTCAGATAAAGAACGAGCCAGACCATCGGAAGCAGCAATAGTCCCAGGCACGTGGGTCTGGGTGAAAGTCATGAAGAAAAAGAATTGGAGTTCTCTGAAGTGGGAAGGACCATACCAAGTGCTACTGTCAACACCCAGTGCAGTCAAGATCACAGAGCGAGTGTCCTGGATTCATCTGACACACTGTATATTGGTTAAGAACTTTGAACTGGACAAAAACCTTGTTACTGTTGTACAACGAGAACAAAATGACCAGGTATAGAGTAAAGAGGGATGCAGAACAACCTCAGAAAAATTGCATGATTATCCTGATAGCTATACTGATAACAATGATCTTTTTGCTGTGGCCTTTCCTTTTTCCAGCCACACGAGTTGAACTGAACAAACTAGATGCATTACTCATAGACTGGCATCCAAACTTTAACACTTACCAAGCAATTAAATATGTGTATGCCGAGACTTTTAATGTTTCGAACTGCTGGATTTGCACAGCTATACCAACAGCATATGGGGGATTATTGATGACTGCTGTCCCCCTAGGGGTCAATGAGACCTGGGAAAACTTGATTTTTGATACTACACCTGTGAAATCACAAGACAAAATAGCATTGTGCCTACCTGTTACACAAAAAGGGATTGTATGTTTTTATAAAAATGACACTATTCAGGTGGGTTGGAGCAATTGCAATGTGACTGTTTATTATAAATGTTATATTAAGGCTAATAAGGCAGAAACTATCTGTGATACGAACTATGACTCATATTTTGAAAAAATGAAGAGAACTGTTAGTGAAATACAGCATAATCCTGTTCTTTTGAAGCAACTTTCTATTATTGTCAAAAATATATCAATACTAAAGTAGAGAATTGTTATTTTGTTTGTGGGGAAAAAGGCATATAAATGGCTACCTGAGAATTGGTCCGGCAGTTGTTTTTTGGGTTACCTGGTTCCGGCCATACAACACACTGCAGCTTTGCCTCAGGGGAAAATTCGAAACGTCAGAGAGGTTAGCAGTAAACCTAGAAGTCCAATCAAGAGACCCGAGAATCCAGTGGGATGAGTCGAAGCAGGGTGGAGAAACCATAACTCCGTGAAAAACAAAGATAAGCTGACACATATGGACTTGAGTGACACTATTATATCATGGGCAGGCATAGCCCCTGCATATGGCGCAGTGAAATCGATTTGAGAGCTGAGAAAACTGTCCAAACTTCTCGAAGTTATGAGCAATGCAACTTTTTCTGCTCTCGAATTAGTGACTGATGAACTAAATGCTATGACAACTGTGGTACTTCAAAACCGCATGGCTCTTGACTTCACCCTAGCAGCGAGAGGTGGTACGTGCACTTTAATCAAAGAAGAATGCTGTTCATATATTCCTGACAACCAGCATGAGATAAACGACCATCTTGAGGTGATCCAGCAAGTGTCAACCATGACCAAACCAGGCCCAAACCCTCTGATGGACTTTTTCCAGAATTTGTTTGGGGGGGTGGGGTTCCATCCTAATGAACATCCTGATTGCCATTTGTGTGGGATTACTCCTATTAAGAGAATGTATTTGTTGTGGTATTCCCTGCATGAAAAAGTTAATCAAAGATTTTATAGACATGTTAGTTTCTGAGACTTTGTATCAAAGTATTGAAACTGAAGAGTTGTTAAAAACTGAAATGCTTTCATAAGTCTGAACTACATGACTCTCTTAACTGCAAATCTGGAATGGAAGAGGTTAGGAGAAGAAGCAAACAGTTTATGCTTTTGAAAATAGAATAAAAAGTATTAACGGGGGGAAATGTCAGAAAAATATTCATTTTTATATATGTCTAATGCTTATTAGAAGCTAAAAGGGTTAACACATTTTCATTCTATTTTATATACAGCTTAATTCTGTATGAAATTATAAGATGCTTTTTGAAACTGCAGTATTCTTTCTGAAACTTGCAAGATGCCCCCTGACCTAGTAATTGCTAGCACAGCAAAATTCATGATTATGCCTTTTGGAAATGTACTGGGAAGCAGGTGATTATCTGCTAGGTCAGGAAGTAATAAATTAAACAATACCATATTCTATAATGTTATGATTTTGAACAATCAGCTCTATTCGTGTTATGAGAACATGCACAGCTGTGGAAAAGAAAAGATACATAAGACAAAGGACTGCTTGAAGAATCTGTACTTGCTTTGTGTTCGAATTAGCTATAGTACCTTGAATAGAAACATAACATAGTGGGAAACTGTATCTAACCGGTGGTCACCAAGGCCACGTTGTTTTTCTTAGGAAGTTTTTCATAAAATTGATAGTGCAAGCAGAAAATTATGGATAAACAGCTGCTATGTAATGATGATGTTAAAACTTGTGATCTGTTACGTCAGCTTGGTAGGCAATGTTTTGTTAGAAAGTGTATAAAGACAGACTTACTTCCTGATTTTAGTTAGACAAACTTTGTATTAGCACGTTTTTGTCTCCTTGCTGTAAGATTAAAGTGCCTTAACCTGAACCTACCGTGTATTGATCATTTTTAAAGTTTATTTTTCCTATGACATTCAGCTTCTCTTCCAAGCTAGAATGATGGATCCTTCCACTCCTGATGTCCTACCTAGGCCCGACATTACAGCAGGCCAGTCAAACTTGGATGTACCCCCTGAGGTCTCAGAATCAGCAGTAAACTCAACACCTTCTCAGATGCCCGTAACTTCAGAAGAAGCTGGTATGACATCTAAGATTTTCACATCTGAAATGACTGATGTTTCGAACACTGGTGAGCAGGAGAAACCCAATATAATTATTTCCAAAGGATCTGAAGGTATAAAGGAAATTTTAGTTAGAGAGGAAATACCAGAGTGTCTTATAGAGGTACATCAGGGTCAGATCCTCTGCATGTTGTCAAAGTGGACATCACACCTAAAAAGAAAAAACAGAAAACTGAAAATGTTTCCTCACCCCATATGTCCAAGGAAAAGTAGTGGATGGATTTCTCTCAGGGCCTATTTAATGCCGTCATATCAACCAAGATTGGGAAGGTGGCATAATAGTTAAAGTGATTACCTTACAGCCAAAAGGCACAGGGTTTGATTTTCAGATGGGAAAACCGACGAGGCTTAAAATGTCCAAAAAAGGTAATTAGCCTAGTATTAACCTATAAGCCACTATTTTTGCTTCATCTGCTGCTACTCCTGCTATGCCACAAAAGAGACATTTTTGTATCAACTTCTCAGGATGAGGTGGTGGTCAGACTCAGCCTCTGAGAACTGCTTGTTCTACTCCTCTCAGATCCATTCTCCACACCAAGTTGCCTCTGATGGTGAATATTTCCTTTCCTCAGATTTCTCTGTTGAAAAAGCTTTATTTGGGTAAAAAAAAATCTGTAACATGATAAAACACTGAATGGGAATCAAAACAGATTTCTGATGTGCAAAAAAGATATTACAATCTTTTAGAGGTAGGCACTCCTGCTCCTGCTCTGGTCTTTCTTGATACCTTTGCATTTACATCCACTGCTCATGACTTTCAGCCACCAGTCTCTAAAAGGCTTGGTAGACTTTATAATTTACCTGCAGATTTAACATTCTGTACAAGAATCCCTAGGCAGATCCTTCCCTGTTTTCTATGGCTACAGTCAAGTGCTCTACGCTCCTGTCTGCTTACTAACACCCTTCCCTCAGATAATGACCGTAGAGCAATAGAAAGACTGGGAATGAAGGTCTATACCTCCACCACTACAGCCTTCAATGCTCTGAATTATCAGACCCAAATGATAAAGTACTGTTGTCTATTTGGGGGAACCTAAATAAAACCTTGGCTTCAGTGGAAGGACCAGTAATCTTTATAGTCAATCAGGCTTCCCAAGTCATTAGGCATAGTATGAAAGCAGCTATGATGCAATGGAAGCTTCCTCCAGAGCAGCTGCTGCAGGATCTAGGATTAGAAGGTGTGCATGGCTACACTCTCAATCCCTCCCAGGGGATATTAAATTAAAGCTTCTAAATACTTCTTTAAACAGGGATTTCTTATTTGGTCTTGATGCAACCACTCTGTTTAAAACCATACAAGAACAGGGGAAAATGACGAAGGATTGCAGACAAAGTTTTCTTACTTCATTTGCCAGATACTCTGGAAAGCCTATTTCCTTTGTATGCAGGGAGTCAAGGCCCTGTTATAAGGCCAAGAAAGTACCTAGGAAAAGATTCCAAGACATACCTGGTAGAAATTCTAAATCTAGTAAGCCTTGCTACCCAGACAAGTCAGCCTGATTACCATGTGTTTCCCCTGCCATCTCTCTCTCAATCTCCCCTTGTCTAAGACACTCACCTCTTCTTGGGTTGCTGACTGGACACCAAACTCATACATGCCTTCCTGCCACCAGAGAAGATACAGAGTCTTTCAGTTAATCCCACTCTCAGCTATCCATTCAGACTTGCACAGCAATATAAATCCTCAGGATGTTGGTGTTCATGGCTGCAACCATACCTATGGTCACCTTTGCCAGGCTCTATGTGAGAAAGATCCAGTGATACCTGAAATCCATTTGGTTTCGGCAACCTTGTTCTTTGGATATGCACATTCATCTTCTTCCCTGCTTACAGAAAGAAATCCAATAGAGGATCTTGTGTGTAAACCTCAACCCAGACCTATCTTTCTAACTGCAGATACAACAGAAGGAGCCACACACACATGCTTCTGATTCTGCATGGGGGGGGGGGGGGCATGACCCTGAAGTCTGAGGAAGCCCATCCACAAGGATAAGAAAGGTGAAAGAATCAGGGTGATTCATAGAAATATTGGCAATGGAAGATGTTATTAATGTCTTGTGAAGGTAAGAAGAAGGAATAACCTGTGTCAAAACAGACTATTTCCAAATGATTGTCACACCGTAGCAGAACTATTTCTGGCAGGGTAAAGGCCCACTCTAGCAAGGCCTTGGCCTTATCTATGGCTTTTTGTAAAGGTTTGGATTCTAGAAGTATTCTAGGATCTGCTGCTTGATCCTCTGTACATACTTTTATAAAGCACTGTAAGCTTATTCCTTCTCTAGGTCTAGATTAAGCTGGTATGGAGGGAAGGAATGGCTACTGCAGCAGTGACCATTCTCAGCAAGAAGGGTATCTGAGTTGCAAGTTCTTATGGTGAGTCAACCCTATCTCATTTTCCTTAGGGACAGGGTTTTGAATGATCACTAATGCAGTAACCATACCATCCCTCTATCCCCGCTTGTTTTTTTGGTGTGTTTTTATGCCAGGGTGAGGACAGTTATTTGTTTTTTGTTCCTAGCATTGTCCTTTAAGTGCTCAGCCTCCCTCACTCTGCTAGCAGGAAAGGTCTGAAGGGATTTTTGCCCAAACTTGTCTTTTAGTCAGCTTAGCTTGTGCTGCCTGACAGTTTGTGTGTGTGGAAGGTGCCCTGCAGCTTTGGAAGCTGGATGGTTGTTATATACTTAGCAGGATATAACCTGCACAGCTAAGGCTACTGCAGCAGTGATCATTTGATCATCTACTGTTATGGCTACTTACACAACTGCACTTTTTTTTTTCCTTGTGCCAAAGCCATGGCTTAAAGCTCAATACCAGGAAATGTATTATAGTACCCTTTGGAAGTCTGCCACCCCAGGTAAGTACATCATCAATAAAACAACCCTAAAAGTTGATTCACTAGTCAAGGATCTTAGAACTCAGGTAGATAGTAACCTAGCCTTTGACCAACATGTGCCCAAGGTAGTAAGACATTTTTAATTTGCTCATCTTATAAGCAAGGGCATGGCACCTAGGTCCAGGGAGGTCATCATGCCACTGTACTCAGCCTTCCTTAGAAGCCTCATAGAGTATAATGCTCCCTTCTGTATGCACCTGACCAGACACATGCAGCAATTGGAACATCCACAAAGGTTCCTTACAAAAAGAATAGAGGGAGTAAGCACAATGTCCTATGCTGATCACCTCAAAGCCCTTTCTTTTTACTTAGTACCATACAGACTTCTGAGAGGTGATATTTGCCTGGTGTGCAAGACATCCCTGTAACCTCTTTTCATGAACTTTCTACATATCTTCAAAACAAACAGCATCAGAACTACTAGATTAAAAGACCTACATTTTGCTTGCAACACAAAGACATGTTGGAGAGACAGAATTCTTATTCCCTGGAATAGGCTTCCCATCCAAGCAGAATTCCTCCATATCCTATTAAAAAAAACAATTTGGACGTATGTATTGGCAATCAGAAATTCATCCATGGTTTGGTGACTATGTGGCTGATGGAAAGAGGCAGTTTGCAAATCACCCCTATATAAATCAGATTTGTGGGTCACATTGGTTTGCGCAGCTAGGCTTATAAGGGTTCTAGTGGTCATTAGCTTAGTATACACCTATGACCCTATGAATGTATACCATATGCAAATAATTATATTAATAACTTGAATCCAAATGTACATGTATGGTACTCCATGGTATCAATTGAAAACTATACATGTTACTGGAAAAACTTTAAAGTGATAGTTGATGTTTAACTTATACTGCTTTATTCAATGTTTACAATTTATTTATCCATTAAGTATATTAATATGAAAACAAGTCGTAATTATACAAATATCTAAAAATGGAGTGACGTGTAGAAAACTGGTTGCAGCGAATTGTAAATCACAGCTTCATGAACTAAGAGTCACGGTGACAGTTTGGGTCTATTTGCTATGCTTAAAGAGATTTAAATAGTTGTTTGTATATTTATAATAGTAAAATTTATGTATTACTGTTCAATATAGAATCAACATTATATGAATTGGACATATTAATATGCTCAATGTGAAGAGAGGTGTCTTCTGAATAATTCTTATATTTTAACCTTTTTGTAACCTTTTTTGTTTTGGTGATATATACATTTGTTTATGGGGAAGTTGCAAAACTGCATTTTTAGGAATATATCAAAGGCGAAAGCCTGCAGATGTCAGGAGATGTGAAGTTCTACTAAGTCTAGGTCTTAATGAGTTAAGAAAAACTTCCTGTCCGGATTCAAACTTAGGGCTAGGTTGATGTTTCTTCCAATTTTTTGATTTACATTTTTTTTTTAATTTTATACTTGTCCCATTCATTGAAAAGCTGTTTAAAAATGAGTCATTACTATTTGGTGTATAACTGTTTCCAGTTTTGGGTAAAAGTCTTTTATCTCACCATACCATATGATCCACCTCCCCTCACTGCTTTAGAAAACTGTATTTCTCACTGCACCTATTTGTTTGTTTGTGTCTTTCGGCTTTTCCCAGTTAGGAGTTGCCACAGAAGAACTCCGGTCCGCTAATGATTGGCAGTAGATTTTTACGTACTGGCTTGCCGGGCCTAATGCACAACCTTCAACGAAGGAATGCCCATTCACGCATGTCGCTACACAGAAGACGCTCTAACTGAGAATCGTCACTGCACCTATATTCTTTATAAATAAAATGTAACCCTTTCTTACCCCTCTGTTTCTTAACACCTGTTTCAGCTACCTGTAAATTGTCTTTCATCAGCATAACTTTGACTTGTTCTTTCACTTTTCTTATGTGCAATTAAATAACTTGGACATTTCCTCTCTTAAATTTACTAAGCATCTTTTTCCTTATAATAGGATTTAGATAATTGGCAAAATGTATTTTGATACACTTTGGAAAACAAATGTTCTCCAGCAGGGTATTAATTTACAGATATTGCCGGGTAAAAACAAAAAAAAAAAAAAACAGGCCACCATTTCACGGTAGCATAATAAGCTGCCATAAAGCTTGGACTGCAAAAACAGCAAATATCTGCATTTTTTAATGCTCACTAGAAGTGACTTTGCTGTTTAGTGAGCATAAAATAAAAAATAAAAAAGGAAAGGTAAAGTGGCAAGAAGTCAAATAGTGAAAGTAACTTCAGGATCAAGTGAGAACAAGGCATTATACTTTCCACTCACTAAGCAGGCCTTAAGAAGCCACATTTAGCTAGTTGAAAGAAAGAAAAGTTGATATGTAATCTATATGTTTAAAGAGTGTATGTGTGTGTGTGTGTGTGTGTGTGTGTGTGTGTGTGTGTGTGTGTGTGTGTGTGTGTGTGTGTCTCTGTGTGTGTAACGTGTGTGAGTATTTGTGTGCATGTGTTTGTATGTGAGAGAGAGAGAAACAGAGAGATCAAGACAGAGACATCTTATGAGAAACATACAGATCAGTCAAAAAAGTACAGCTTAAAATATTAGCATTCAGTCGTGTAAAGTTACAATGACATCAGTATACATGTTTATATATACAAAACATAATACAGTTTATAATTTTTGTGTAAAATTAGCACTCTAAACAGAACATCATTTACCTCTTATTGAATGACTACAAAAATCAAGATTTATAAAAGTGCAGCAGAAACTGTCTATATGTGTAACAGCAACAGTATTAAACGGCATCCATAAACTGTCTTTTGGCGTTTCCTTGTTAGGGGTCAACACAGTGAAACTCCGGTCTGCTAATGATTGGCGATGAATTTTTACGGTGTCGAGTTGCCAGCCCAGTGCCCAGCCTTCAAAGAAGGCACACAGTATCCATAGTAATGTTTAAAACTTTTAGTATTATAAGCAACAATTCACACATTAGAAAGTTTTCTCAAAAATATACAGTAATTGACAGATAAAGCGCCGTCTGTCCTTTAGAGAAATGCTAACTTAATAATATCTGTATTCCAAATGTTCAGCATAGTAAGAGCAGAATGATTGAGACCACTCACTGTTGCTACACAGAGCTGTACAATACACCTTGCCCCCACCCTCCTGGGCTGAACCTTCCCAAGGACTAGGTGTGGTTATCGAGTCTGTCTGAAGTTGTTGGGCACAGCAGCTCCATCTGTATATTGGATCTGGTACTATAGGTTAGAAGACCTACCTCCAATACTTAGGTTTACCTCCATTTGTATGAAAGTGTAGTGTGCGATCATGTATTTGTGTGGCTTTAAATGCCGAATACTGGTAGGTGTCCAAATCAAAATGTCAAAAATGTTTTACTGGAATGTCAAATTCAACCATTTTCCAACTCCATCCCAACAGTGCATTTGTAGTGACATTTGTAGGACACCGGCAATCCAAAAGTGTATAAATTGTAATAAAAATATGTCGGTAAACAACAGAAAAGAGTTCCCACAATGCAGAACAAAAGCATGATGTCGTTAAAGAGATAAATGTCCAATTTCCAACTCCACAGTGTTGTAAAAGCAGTACCCATCTGTCAATAAAGTGCTGTCTGCCTCCCAAGGTTGCAATGAAGTTGTTATGGTTGAGTAGCTGAATAGCTGTTCGGATCAGAACAAGACTTGATTAGTAGAAATCCATGCATACATATGAATATTCAAAAAGAGTAGTGTTGTGCTACCAATTTTGCAAACCCTCATGGCGTAAATTCTTCCCTTTTGCACAACAAACTCTCAAAAGCAGTCTCCTTATCTAGTAAACACATCCTTTTAGTTGAGGTCAGCAAACACAATAAGGTCCTATTTCTAAGATCCTCTACATGGTTCTTCTGTTCAAGCTGTATGGCATGCAAGACATCCATCAAGAAGAGTTTTTGTTTGCCCGTCAAGCTACATAACCTCCTATGCCAACCCTCCACGCAATTTTGACTATGAGGGGAACCCATTCCACAAGTCACATGCTGGTTCAAGAATGAAATGTCAAAGAGTGGTGGCAGCCTCTCAAATGTGATACCATGCATACCATACCTCCTTGGCCTACCAAAAGTATAATTTTCCTTGAAAAAGTTGCACATTGCTTTTCTACTATCTGGCATATTATTCTCTATTTCTGCAAATGTACTGACAATATCATTAGGCGCACCAAATGCTTAGGCCATATCTCTTTACATAACATGGAGAATGTTAGACTACTCCCAAACTCTGAGGCTAAGTGTAACTTCTGGATTTGGCTCCACACAATCTGGCACAAATTAAACCAGCATCCCTTAGTTGCGGTGCTACTCAAATGTCTTCTAATACAATTTACAGCTTCACATTCAAAGTCTGTCAGAATCATGTTTGGTGACAATTGCAAGTCATAATGTGTGCATAGTTCCAGTATAGTTGTCCAAAAGGTATCATAACACTCTTCCGTTTTACTAGGTAGGATTCCCTAGACTATGGGAACAACTTTCCTACTCTGACTACTGTCCAAAATACAATGAATAGTGTACACCTGGCAACATTCCCTTGTGCTAATTGGGAATGTATCATCAACCAGTATATATTCAGATGCACATAACATTCTTAGATTATCCTCAGTAGTGATTACCACTACATTATTAGCCCCTTGCACATCATTAGAATGTTGTATAATAAATAAAAAAAAAAAAACATTTTTAATAAGTAGTATCTCAGGTCTCAGCTCCCTAAGAGAATGCATGTCCTTAAAAGTGGCAACTTTTTTTTATATCTAATTCTAGTAACACACTGTTTCAAAGCCTTTGTGTTTGGTAATTGACTTATGATACCTGTAGAGGTGGTTGCTAGCACTTGAGACTACCTTACAGGGGTCTACTATAGACTGTTCTGCACGTTGTTTTTGTTGTTCCCATACATTAAAGACCTCTGCCTTTACAATGTCTGGGACATGATAATGGCTACTATTTTTAACAGTTTATACCCTTTGGAGCAGTATTCTGTTACACATCTCCCTTTACATGTACACTTATTTTTACATATGCAGCACCAATACTGTTTCAGATCTACACTCTTTTCAAGGTAGAACTGACAGCCCTCTACAACTAGTAGTTCACGTCCCCTTTGTGTTCTTAATGTCTCATATGTAGCATTCACTGTTGCAGGCATGTACTCCACCATACCTGCTTCCTCAACCTGAAATGACACATTTATATAATGGTAGTTTCATAATTCTACATACAACTTTATATTTATACTACATTGTAAACCTAGATTTTACCTGCATCATCATTATTAATTTCTTTCAGCTGTGCAATAATCCACTATAATATTTTTTCAGGTGTCTATATTTCTCTTACCAAGTGCACTCTCTGCTTCTCAGGTTGAGGTAACGCATTTATGCATTTTATTGTGTGACGATGCATTACCTCAGAAGGATTTATGCAAATTGTAATTGTTCGAATGGCACAGCACATTTGCCTTACAGCCATTCGAACGTCTGAGATTCATTTCATTTTTTTGTTCCTGTACTTTCGAACTAATAAACGTTGGACAATGGATGGATGATATAATGGAGGTAAACCCAATGCCTAGTATAACATTTATTATTATTATTATTATTATTTAACATTTGTTTACTGAGAAAGCCCGACTGGAACATATCCTATTTTCAGCAGAGTCTCAGGGAGAAATATTGCAGGTGAATGTCTTTGGAATGTGGGAGTAAACCGGAGCACATGGAGGAAACCCACACAAATGCAAGGAGGACATGCAGACTCTACACAGAAGGCACCACAGCTGAGAATCAAACCAGAGAACCTCTTGCTGTGAGGCGATAATGCTAAGTACTATACCACTACACCACCCGACATACAAACTCATGTGACAGTCCAGTGCAATAGCTGCATTTGTACCATCCCATGATGAATGCAGGCATGACAACCAGCATGTCCATCATGCCTGCATTCACTACATAAAAGAAGAGGGACAAGAATGTGAGTCACTAGAGTATCAGAGATTTAACTATATTTTTACAATTGCAACAATAGAAGCTGTCTAAACGAGATCTTGGGGGGGGGCATCTTGCCATACACATACACAATGCAAGTCCATGAATGCAGGCTTCCCCCAACTCCTGGCATCTGTATTACAATTCCAACAGTATGTGGAACAAGGTACTACAGAAAGTCTGGCTTCCTAACAGGTATTACCTGTAGCAGCTAGTCCAACAGACACATGGAGCTGTTGTTTCAATGATGAACTGATTGACCTGAAATGGATTCTTCGTTGTATTAGACTTGTACATTGGTGAACCTCGTCAATGTGCAATGCTTACCAGTTAATGTAGAGAGCCTGATTTCCCTTTTGGAATTAGGCATAGGACTCTGCCAGTCCCTCTTAGTCTATACTGAGCTGGCTAGCAGAGTCCAACCTTTTAAACACGGGAATGGAATAACCTGCTTGGTGTGATATGAAATGCTGCACCCAAGTCATTTCAGAATCCAGTTATAAAACTACTGTTCACCATTTGCTATTTCTGTAAGATTAGCACTTCAGACAAAATAAGGTGCACCCTCTTACTAGCAAAAGATTGCAATATATTTTTCTAAGTTATGAATGGAATATTTCCGTTTCATAACAATAATAATAAACTGTATCAGTAAAAATGTTTAGTCAGTAATATAAGCTGCAAGCAATGTTTTAAGAAACTTTTGTAAAATAATACATGAAAATAGTATGCTATCACTTTAAGAAATGCTGACTTGTTAAATAATGTAAGAATTATATCCTCTTTCCCTTTAAATACTCAACCAAATGGCAGAAAGGTTACATAGACAAAATATTCAGTAAAATCTGCAAAAAAGACCAAGATAAGCCTAGACTTTATGAAACCTAAATACATACTATTTAACACTAAAACAAAACAGTTTAAATAATTGTTAAACATTTTGAGATGTTTTTAACTAATCATTTGCTAAAAGATTAAATGTCATTAAATTAAAGCACTAAGTAAATCAGTCTCATTTCTATGCCTCACATCCCCTTTAAGAATGTGAGTGATATCACAGTCATGTGATATCTGTTTTTACTTTTGATTTTTTACAGCTGGAGCCAACACTAGTTGCCAGCTTGTGATCTGTCTTAGATTAACTTCAAATATACACAGAAACTACCTCAAGATGCTGACTAATTTAAAATGGTAATAATAATTTAATGAAGGCATTTTCAAGATTAATAAACAAGTGAAGAAAAATGTTAGCAGACTTAAAACATTGATAAGAGTTATCTTATAATTAGGTAATTAATTAATTTAATTGAGAATCTAAAACAAATTACATAAAATTAAACAGAATTGAATTATGTATTAAATGTACATTCTTATTCCTATATTAAAGGAGTAAAGACTTAAAAGTTAACTCATTTAGATTAATATTTTTGAGAGAAAAATCCTTATATTATATT
This sequence comes from Protopterus annectens, assembly GCF_019279795.1. Taxonomy (NCBI): domain Eukaryota; kingdom Metazoa; phylum Chordata; order Ceratodontiformes; family Protopteridae; genus Protopterus; species Protopterus annectens. The sequence continues at coordinate 1,164,407,890 of NC_056726.1, forward strand.
CAAAAGTGATGGCAAATACATATTTCAGTTTTATATAAAGTGAAAAGATATTGCCTATGCAAGAAAAACAAGATATCTCAAGTAAATCCTGAATATGTATGCTATAGTTCCATTTTACCTATCTTATTTATTTTTCTTATTTCATCATAAGTGGTACAATGTTTTGACAAGCCATTTGCTGTCCAACAATACTCATGAATATCTCCTAAGCCTTCTGAAAAATATTCATGACAAGTGTCTCTGTGATATCTACTAATGACTGGAGAATTATTTTTTTCTTCTGCTTTCTGAAGTTGCATCCCAGCTACATCATCTCTGCCCAAGCTTTCTGTTGAGATTGACAATCTTTTTTCTCCTTTAATAATACCAGGCACTCATCCTTTTCCATCCAGTTCCACCAGCACCCGAGTTGGCAATGTCATCCTTATTCATTTGCTTGTACCTGGGATGTGCCCCTGCTGCTTATTATTAATAAGACATTATTTGTCCTAACATTAATCCTGGTAGAGTTTCCACTCAAACTATGATTTCCTCTTCTCCTTGACTCTACACCAATGTCATGGTATAACACAATCCATAATATTTGTATGCTACCTATTAGGATAGCACAGTTCTCCCCATTTTACTAGCTGTTGTTCCACATTTACTATAACAACAGTACTGGATTTTGCCTTTTTGCAACATATCATCTAAGTTCCTTACATTCTAAGATACCTGCTATAACTAATTGTATTCTCATATTCCCCCTTCCTACCTGCTTCATTTTCTTCCTTAATGCTTCTCCCTTCCATTCCCAGAAACAAATCATCATCATCAGCCCCCCCCCTTCTTTTCCCATTTTTCTACATGGGGTCAGGGTATCGTGTTAACTGTCGGCAACTCTCTCGATTCAGTGCCACACTCCTGCCTTCTTCAACACTCGTGTCTGACTGTCACAGATCTTCCTTCATACAATCCATCCACCTTTTTGCTGGATGTCCTCATTTCCTCTTACCTTCTTCCTGTCTGTCCCAAATCTTCCTCACCAGATTGTCTTCTGCTTTTCTACACATGTGCCCAAGCCACCATAATCTGTTCTCTTTGATCTTTTCTGCAATTGGAGCCACTTTGGCTTCTGCTCTTATGTCCTTATTTCTTCTTCTATCCTGCAGTGTGCATCCTATCACTTTTCTCACACACTTCATTTCCATCACCTCTAGCTTCTTCAACTGTTCTGCTTTTACCGCCCAGGTTTCTGTACCATACAGTAGTTCTGGTCACACCACTGTCTTGTACACCTTACATTTCAGCTTCTTTGGCATTCTTCTGTCAAAGACTACACCTGATACTCTATGTCAGTTGGCTACTGCCCCTATGATTCTAGCTTTGACTTCTTCATTCAGACTACCCTTCTCCTCAACTACTCCTCCCAGATACTTGAAGCTGTTTACCTCTTCCACTATCTTCCCTTATATCTCTATTCTTAGCTTCTTCTGATTTTCCCAATTTGCTGCCATTACCACCATCTTATCTGTGCTTAGTTTCATCCCATGTGCCTTCAGATTTGCGTTCCATTCTCCTATCCTTTGCTGAAGTTCTAGCTCAGAGTCTGCCTGTACTGCCACATCGTCTGCATACAGCAGCTTTGTTGATCTGTCCATGTAGTCCATCACCAGTATGAACAGCAGTTGGTTCAGAGCTGAACCCTGATGTACACCCACACCCACTGAAAATCCATCTGTGAGGACGAACACTGTTCGTGCTTGAGTCATTGGGTCCTTGTACATAGCCTGCACTAATTCTACCAATGTTTCTGAGACTTCAAACCACCATAGTACTTACCAGATCAGCTTTCGTGGGACCTTGTCATATGCCTTTTCCAAGTCTAGGAATGCCCAGTTGGACTCTCTCCTCATCTCTAGCTTCTTTTCAAGTATCTGTGTCAATGCAAACATTGTGTCAATTGTGCTGCATCCTGAGCTGAATCCAAACTGCTCATCACCCATCTTACATTCTACTACTCTGTGTATCCATTTATCAATCACCCTCTCCAGAACTTTCATGCAGTGTGATAGGAGTTTGATGCCTCTGTACTGCCCACAGTTGCAGATGTCCCCTTTGTTCTTGTACACTGGCATGAATATGCTTATTCTCCAGTCATCTGGAATATGCTTTTCTCTCCACACTGCAATTAGTACCCTCAGGAGCCATTTCTCCCCTGTCTTACTCAGCATCTTTATCATATCTACTGTGACCTAATGTAAGCCTGTTGCTTTCCCTGACTTCATCTTCCTTAGTGCTGTTCTTACTTCTTCTAGGGTGGGGTCCTCTTCTCCTCTCATCATAAGCTGTTTCTAGGGCAGTACAGTTTTTGTGTGGTTTTCTTCATCCAGAAGCTGCTGGAAATACTCCTTCCATCTGCCTTTGATGTCCTCTGGGCTGGTGATCAGGTTGTTGCTGGCATCCCTTATGAAGGGTGACTGACTATCTTCTTTATCTTTCTGTCTTTGTCTGGCAAACTGATACAGTTTCTTTGTGCCCCTTGCTGAGTCACTTTCCAGAAGTTGGTACAGTGCCACCGATGCCCTATTCTTTGCTATTGCAACTTCTTTTTTAGCTTCTTTGTTAGCAAACCAGTAGTCCTTCTAGCCTGGTCAGTCTTTTCTGTCTCCCACTTTTTCCTGCACTCCTTTTATCTTTTGATGACTTCCTGGACTTCTGTGTTCCACCACCACCTTTCCTTTTGTACCTTATTTCCATACCTGGCTTGGCCACATACCTTTTCTGTAGTCCTAACACATGCTGTTTTTAGGTGCTGCCATTCTTTTTCAACTCCACCTATTTCCTCCACTTCTTGGGGTGCTAGAGCCCTGAGTAATTCCTTGAAGTGTTGTACTTTCTCTCCAGTCAACTTCCAGGTCATCAGCTTGGTCTCTGTTGACCTTAGAGCCTTCTCTGACCACTGCTTGCAGCTGATTGTGGTAACTAGTGGTTTATGCTGTGGGTTGACTGTTTCACTGGGGATGACTTTGCCATCATGGATACTCCCCAGTGCCTTTTCCTTAGTAGGAGGAAATCTACCTGAGTTGCATGCTGACTACTCTTGTATGTGATCTTGTGACTGTCTCTCTTTCTGAACCATGTGGTGGCTAGTATCAAGCCATTTGCCAGACATAAGTATAGAATGGCTTCTCCTTCTTTATTCCTGTTGCCCCACCCATGCGGTCCCAGGCAGTCCTCATATCCTGTTCTGTCTGTTCCAGTATGTGCATTCAAGTCACCCATTATCACCTCCAATTCATGTTGTCCTGCTTTATGTAGTAGGTCCTGCAACTGCTCTCTGAATGCACTCTTTTCCTCACAATCACAACTCTGCTGTGGGGCATAGGCTGAGCTTATGAATACTGCCCCATCTTTACACTAGAGGTTGATGCCATGAGTTTGTCATTAATTCTGATGATATCCCTTAGTGCCTTCTGAAACCTCTCTCTCACCACAATTCCTACATCATTTCCAGCTTGCCCTCCACCTGAGTAGTAGTCTCTGGATCCCAAGCCAAGTGGCTTTGCTGCACTGCCCTTCTATCTCATTTCCTGGATACATAGTATGTCCAGACTCCTCCGTATCATCATGCCATCCACTTCCAAGCTGCATCCTGTCAGTGAACCTACATTAAACGTAGCAATTCTCAGTTCATGTTTGGCAGGTTGATTGATTTTACGTGCAGCTTTTGCTCAACAGAGCTATACCAGGTAACCCAGGCTGGGTAACTGGACACTGGCCAGCCAGTAGCTTATTGACCCTGGGCTGCTGGGCTTTATGGCAGTCACACACTGGCCAATAGGGGCACATATAGCCCTCCCACCATTAGCACAGATCCCTGACGTGAGTCAGAGTAGGCCAGGTCCTCAACCCACTTATCAACGGTAGCTACTCATGCCCATTTTTGGTGACATTAGTCAACGTGACTGAATCACCTAGAGCTATATTTTACACCATCATTGGTGAGTTTGAGTTGGAAATACACAGCATGTTTTTCAGACATGGGAGAAACCCCACGGTGACACAGGGAGAACATGCAAACTCCAAACAGGCATTGGTCAGAGGTCAGGATTGAACCTTGTACCTTGTGCATGGGAGGCAAAGACGTTAACCACTAAGCTATCTGTGTTATTCCCAGAAACAAAAGAACTGTACAATTAATTATGTCATTTCCCATTTCTTCCCCTTAATACCTTCCAGGACTTAACCTGTCTCAATGGCTGTTCATTCTGGTGTTACACCTTAAAATAGCTGATTGCATTCTCATATTCCATCTCCTACCTACCTCAATATTTTCTTTCATGCACCCCTCTTCTTTCTTTGACAACAAAAGAACTTTAAAGAACACAACAGTAATATAAAGGATGAAAGAAGGAAGCATTTGTTAAAAACATGGAAGTTTAATAAAAAGGTTAGCGTTTCCGCATCTCAACAGCAGTGCTTTTTCAGACCATATGAAAGAACAAATAGATGCACTTAAATGCAAAATGTAGCTCAAGCAATTAAACAATACATTACAAACAATTATAAACAACTGCAAACCTTTACTAACATCATATTGAACTGACCAATCAAGACACTCAAATGCAGAGGTATTTACAGTCACATGACAAACAATCAAAGTGAATGAACTACACACAGCGACATCACATACAAATAAAAGTCATAGCATAAATGCATCCACTGATAAAAATACAAAAGCAGAAATAAAGACACTAAAAGCAGAAACCAAATTAATGTAGGGTATATACATTCAAATAAGGTGTCAAAGAAACATTCCTATTGAGGCCAGCTCATAGATTGACAATCCTCATGATCTGCTGCTGTTCAGTGATATTCCTAAAATTACCCATACGCAGGTTCTCAACTAAACATTCCACTACCATAAATCTAAAAATGTGCTTATCCCCCACATTCTATAACATGTTTTGCTAAGGCACTCCTATTGTCATGTCTACAGATAGCCCCTAGATGATTTCTAATGTGCTCCCTAAGAGACAAATTCATCTTACTCATATAAAAAGAGCAGCATAAGCTTCACTGTGCTAAATAGACAGTATTCCTAGAAAAGCAATCAGCTCTTGCATTAAACTTTCTTAGTCAATAGGTGTAAAAAACTATTAGAAACATAAATCAAACCACAATAGCTACAACCCCCACCACAAAGAAAAGTGCCTCTATTCTCCTGTAGGGGCTCCTCCTCACAGTCATTAAGGCATAACAGCCTGTTCAATGATTTCTTGTTCCTGAATCTAAAATGTGGCTGTTCACCAACAAAACCTTTCACCTGTTCATCAGATTTTAACATAGGCCATTTTTCCTTAATTATTTGACACACCCTATCAATATCACTTGAATATTGGAGGCATACAGGGATAGCATAGCTTTGCTGTACATGATTCAAAGAAGATGAATCTGACACTTCAGGCATAGAAAAATAAGGCTTAGCCTACTATCTTGTAAATATCAAGTATCTATACCCATTTGTTCAATCTCTTTAATATTACACCCCCGATTTAACAATTCAAGATTAAAGGCATTCAAATCCGAACAATACCTCTGATTATCGTCATTCGGCTTAGAGATATGCATCCCTTGCCGCTTTAAAATATTGCTGTAGATGTGCAGTGGATGCATGCTATCTCTCCTCAAAACACTGTTCCTTCTATAGCTTTTTCTATACAAACCAGTGCTAAAAGCCTCAGTCAGCCCTTCAAATATTCTCACATCTAGAAAGTATAATTTGGTGTCAGAAAACTTGTAAGAAACAGTAGTCTGATGTAGGAACAAAACAAATTCTTGCAACAGATTGAAAGCACCTGCCCATAACAAAAATATGTCATTGACAAATCTCTGATAGAAATTAACACAGCATGCTACCACTGCTGTTACCATCAACAGGCCAAGGCCCATATCAGAACATGAAGCATATGTGGGAACCTCTACAGTCTCACTGATTTTAAATCTTTCTTCTAAGGAGTTGATGGATTCACAGATCTCACAGATCGTAGTGCTTTTAAGAGGTTTGTCATTTATCCTGGCTTGTAGGATTGATTTTTTTCCACAGTTATGGACATCAAGTTATTTACTCAGAATGTCATGCTGAAGACTTTGTTCAAGGATGAATCCAACTACATTCCTTTAAAAAAAACTAGTATATACATACCTAATTCAAGTCCGACAATTGAGATCTTCAGTAGAACATATGAGAATGATTTATTAGAAGCATCTAATATGAGATGGAATGGAAAAAGTTTTCATAATCTTAATAATATAGAATACCAAGCTCTACAGTCTTTGCAGAGGGATTCCAGTCTCTCTGTTCTGCCGATAAGGGCGGTGCTATGTTTGTGATGGACAGACATTTCTATTTGCAAACCATGCATGATATTTTAGATGATCTAGCCATTTATTTGATTATTTTCAGTGTGATATTGAGCGAATGAGTATGGTGGTATATACTTTTTTATATGATTGTCTTCCTAGCAGGGTTATATCTCTTGACATGTTTAATTATTTCATTGTAGATTTTCTGACTGCACCTGTGCTACAAGGCCTACCTAAAAGCCATAAGGATACTGTGAGACCTCAAATGAGGCCTGTTGTCTCTGGCCAAAGTTGTCTCACTGAGCCGTTATCTATTTTTATAGAAAAGGATTTGAAACCAGTGTTAGATTGCTCTCCTTCAGTGTTACAGGACAGTAAACAATTTTTACAAGATGTATGTGCTCATGTCAGCTCCATGCACGAGTCTTTATGGGAATGCTGTTTGATGGTCTCCCTTGATGCTAATTCTTTGTTTATGGTGATCCTGCATATTAAAGGTATAGATGCTGTAAGATCTTATTTGATTGTCAGGAGTCAGTATGATAATAGCAAGATAGATTTTATTTGCTTGCATTTAGAGCTGGTTCTAGAGAATAATGCTTTTCTTTTCAATGAGGTGTGCTATCTTCAGTGTTCGGGCATAGTTCTAGAGAATAATGCTTTTCTTTTCAATGAGGTGTGCTATCTTCAATGTTCGGGCATAGTTATGGGCACTCCTTTTGCCCATAGCTATGCCAGTATAGTTATGGCCCACAGGGAAGAGAATTTGGTTTTAAATGATAATATTTTTGCAGGCTGTGTTAATTTCTATCGGACATTTGTCAACAAGATATTTTTATTATGGTCAGGTACTTTAGATGTGTTGCAAGAATTTGTTGTGTTTCTACATCAGACTACCGATTTTTTAAAATGTTCTTATAACTTTTCTGACATTGAATTATACTTTCTAGATGTGAGAATATTTAGAAGGCAGACCGGTGCTTTTAGCACTGGTTTGTATAGAAAGAGCTGTAGGAGGAATAATGTTTTGAGGAGAGATAGCATGCATCGACCGCACATCTATAGCAATATTGTAAGGGGGCAAAGGGTGTGTATCTCTAGGTTGAATAACTATAATTATAGGATCATAGGATCATAGGAAGTTACTAGGCTAATGGCCCTAAGCCCCTACAAGCCTAGCCAAGTTCTTACCCTTATTTCCATTAGCAGTACCTATTGCCCCTGTTCAAGAGGGACACAGATGGAACTCCTGGGGTGAATTTACTGTCACCCATCCAATCGTCCAGATTGCATTTGAAGAAGGCCAAAGAGATATTCTGTTTGACATGAAGTGGGAGTCTGTTCCAAAGGTGTGGTTACCAGTAGGTTTTATTAATGTCACATACCAGGTCAAGGTCTTTAGAGTGAGTAACCCGTGTACCAATTTGACTTATGGATATGCAGCATTTCCAATAAAGCAGGGTCAGAGATTGCCTTGTATGCAAGGCAGAGATCATCTCTTGAGTGGTGTGTATGAGACAGAATAAAGTGAAAGTGATTTCAGATGATCTCCATAGGACATATTCTGAAGACCTTGAATTTTCCTTGTGAGGAACCTTTCTGGTTTCTCCAACTGCTGAAGGTGCTTGGAAAGGTGCATACCAAAAGGGGTGTTGTACTCAGTTATTGGCTTGTCATTCTAAGGGGATCCAGTATCTGTCTGCTTGGGATGACATGGTCGACAGACAATGATGCTTTGCCAGAGATGGCCTGCACCTGTCACCCCTGGGATTCCGGATACTGGCTAAGGCACTTGCCGCCCCTATAGTGCCTTTTTTAGGCAAGGTTCAAATGACAAATTCACCACCGTAACAGGCAAGCAAAAACTGAGGGTAATGCTACACAATGCTAGAAGTCTAAATCTCAAAATGCACTCACTCAAGGCACTCCTTAAAATGGAGAATATTGATATCTGTGCAGTGACTGAGACCTGGTTCAAGGTTACAGAGAGCACCCCTGCACTACAAGGCTATAACTCATACCACAGTTTTCGGCCATGCAACCTGGACCGAAACACTAAAGGCGAAGGTGTGTCCATATTCATTAAGGGTATCCACACCTCCAGGTTAGTTGTTCAGCATAATGCATCCAAGGTTATCCAAGTGCAACTAACTCTGGGCAAAACTGCAATCAAAATTGTAGCTTGCTACAGATCCCCCACCATGCCCCAGGATTCCCACTCCTCTTGATGTACTGGAAAATATTAGGGTTCAACCAAACACCCTAATAATGGGCGACTTCAACTACCCCACCATTAACTGGGAAAACTACTCATGTACCAACTCCTTAGCTCAACGCTTTCTGGAATTCATAAACTCCAGTGCCCTGGATCAACTTATCCACACCCCCACCAGGGGCAACAATATCCTAGACCTAGTCATTACCACATGAGTGACTGGTGTTTTACACCTGGTCAACTCCTCTTTGGTCCGATCTGACCATAAGCTAATCACCCCTGATATCCACATCCCGCCCCCACCACCCATTAAGAAAACCATGGTAAAAAGTTTCTTCAAAGCCAACTTCATGCTTCTTAAGACAGAAGTAGTGAACTTCATGACACCCATGCAGATGGACAATACAGTTACAACTGCTGAAACCTACACAAATGCACTCTATAAGCACTTACATGAGTGCATGGATCATGCTATCCCAAACAGAACCAAGATGCTATCCTCCACAAAAAGGAAACCAATCTTGTGGTCCACTGCCATAAACAAACTGTACAACAGAAGGAAGAAACTGTTGCAAAAGAGAGTAAACTCCCATGAGTGGAGGAGCTCCCTGGTCAGCCTCAGTAAGAAGCTGAGATCCCTTATAAGATCCTGTAAAGCTAGCTACGAAAATAAAATCACCAATAATTCTAGGGACAACCACAAAGCATTCTATAGCTATGTCAAGAATCTTGATGGCAATACCCAGATCTGCTCTGAATTACAGCACAAAGGCATGAAAATTACTGAACCAACTGATATTGCCAACATCCTGGCAGATAGGTTCAGTGCTAAGTTTACCCCCTCCCACCCCCACAAGGGCCCATATCTATACAGGATTAATGCAGAGTCCCTGTAATCACAACTATGCAGGTAAAAGCTTCACTCTCTAAAGCCAAAAACACAGCATCCATGGGACCGGACAACATCCCAGGCTGCGTTTTACACGAACTTCAGAATGAACTGGCTCCCCACCTAAGCACCATATTCAATAATAGCCTCACATCAGGCTTTGTGCCCATTGAATGGTGCACAGCAACAGTTATCCCACTCCACAAAAGGGGAGCCACCACTGATCCTGGGAACTATCGCCCTATTAGCCTGATGAGCCTGGTCTGCAAGGCCATGGAACGTATCATCATGGAACTCATAAATAAAGACATTGGTAACCTCCAAACTCTGGATCCCACTCAGTTCAGGTTTGTGAAAGGCAGATCATGCCACCTGAACCTGATCAACTTCTTTGAGGCAGTCACCAAAGCCGTAGATGAGGGTAAGGTGGTTCACACAGCCTGTCTTGACCTTGCCAAGGCTTTCAACACCATCCCCCATTCTGGAATTATAGCTAAACTCACTAAACTAGGTATAAATCCCTACGTCACAAGATGGGTTGCCAACTGGCTCACTGACAGAACCCACACTGTAAGATTTGCAGACTCCAAATCTGACCTCAAACCAGTGACAAGTGGAGTACCACAGGGTTCAGTCCTGGGACCACTCCTGTTTGGTATCTACTTCTCTGAAGTACAGGCTAACACAGAAGGCCTCTGGCTAATGAAGTTCGTAGATGACTGCAAACTAGGAGCCATAGTCAAGTCCCCAAATTATGTGGACATCCTACAGAAGGGCCTCGCTGAGACAGATGCCTGGTGTCAGAGCTATGGCCTCAAGCTCAATGCCAAAAAGTGCAGTGTCATCCCCTTTGGTAAAAACTTTGTACCCATGAACTACCACATAGGCAGTAATCTACTTAACACCGAATGTGTGATAAGAGACCTTCGGACCCAGGTGGACAGTAGTCTCTCCTTTGATAGTCACATTGCCACTGTAGTCAAGAAGTCCTTCTACATGGCACAACTCATCATAAAAGTGTTCTCATCCAAGGAAAAAAGAGGTCATTGTTCCCCTCTACTCAACACTCATTAGACCCATTATAGAGTACAATGCCCCTTTTGGAATGTACCTCACAAGACATCTGCAGCAGCAGCTGGAAAGGCCACAGAAGTACCTCACAAAGAGTATTACTGGCCTCAAACAAATGCCCTACATTGACCATCTCAAAAAATTCCAGCTTTACTCCGTAGCATATCACCTACTCCGAGGTGATCTCTGCCTAACATATAAAGCTATGTCAAACCTAGAGCTGTTGGACATGCTGCACCTAAAGAAATTCCAATCCCTCCGAGCTACACACTCTAGGGACCTAAACCTTGTCACCACAATAAACAGGACATGCTGGAGGGCTAGATTCCTGTTCCAGAGGCTTCCCATACTCTGGAATAGGCTATCCATCTATGTCAAGCAAAGTTCTTTATTAGCACTCTTCAAGAAAAATCTTGATGAGTGGATGGGAAAATTGGAAATACACCCCAGGGATCACTTCTGCGTCTCTGCACGACAGTGGCACAGGAAAATAACTTTCTTGGGTGACATAAGCCAGGGAACCTTGTTGGCTAGGCTTACATAGGCCTTTGGGCCGATAGCCTAGTACCTACTTATGAACCTATGAACCTATGATGATGGAAGAGTACAGGTAGGTTCTAACTTCTTTTTTTCTGAAGGCAATGCCCTTACTCATGAGATGAGCAATATAGAATGCCCTTCTTACAACTGTGGAGACATGGTGGTCAAAGGTAAGGTTGCTGTCAACCTGTGTACCTAGGTCTCTCACCACTGACTGCATACTTAAGGTGTTGCTATTGATGTGGTAGTTAGCAGGAACATAATGTTTACTGAAATTTATTTATTTATTTATTTATTTACAGTTTGATGACCTGGGAATTCCACTGGGCCAAGCAGAGCCCATTTACAGTGGAGGCCAGGGGAGAAAAGCTCCAAAAGCAGTTAACAAAATAAAACATAAGTATGGAATGTAGGGTCTATATTGCGGCATCAAAAAAGCTGTTAATTGAATGGCTTTGTAATAAAAAATACCGGTAATAGAAGTGCTTTTTGTGAGATCATAGTACAGTGAAAATTGGAAAATTTGCTCTTTCCTCACTGTAGTGTGATCTTAGAGCTGGTATATATAATCAGCAGGGGGTGTGGGGGTGCAGCCCCCCACAAAAGCGAGTTCTATTACCGGCATGTTCGATTATAAAGCTGTTCGGTTAATGGCTTTGTCAAAGTCATAATATAGACCCGGAATATACTGTATACAAAAGCAGTAATATACAATTTAAAATACAAATACAAAATGAAGGAGTAATAGTATACATTTAAAAAAAAAATAAAGATAAAGTCAAATGTAATACAGATAATATAATTAAAACTACAATTCATAAAGTGTTTATACAAGTTTAGTGTTTGTTCTAACAATAATGTTAGTGATCAGAGGTGATAGCAAATGAGATTGAAGGGAGGTTTGAAAGAGATGACAGTGTAATTTAGTTGGGAAGGGAGCAGGAACAGTCCCAATTTGCGGTAAGGTAAGTATGAAGGAGAGATTTGAAATAAGAATGGTTCTGAGAACAGCTGAGGAAAGGGGGGGGGGATTCCATAGTTTAGTTAAGGAGTGTGATTCAAGTAATTGGCCAGGAGGGTGAAGGGGTTTATAGATTCTAAGGAGGTTTGGGTTTTCAGATCTAAGAGTATGACTGGGGAGGTAAGGGGTTAAGATAGATGAAAGAGAGGGGCAGATGGAGGGTTGGAATATGAGTTTGTGAGCAAGGGTGAGTTGTATGAATTTCAGGTAATTAGGAAGCTCAAGCCAGTTTAGGGAGTAGAGAGAATGGTAGTGATGGGTGGAGTATTTGGACCCTGTGGCAAATTTACAGACTTTGTGGTAGCATGTTTCCAGTTTGCTTTTTAGGCTAAGCTGGAGATAAGTAAGTAGAGGGGCACCATACATAAGAGAGGGGAGCAGGTAGGAGGAGACTAGTGTACGTCTGGTAGAAGCGGTTAGATAGTGATTTTGTCTGTACAGCAGACCTAGTTTTTGGTGGGTTTTTCTGATATTATTTTGGATGTGGATATCAAATTTTAAATGTTCATCAATGGTGACTCCGACTAGTTTGGTGTGATGTACAATATGGATTAGAGTGTTATTGTGGCTTTTTATTTTAAAGGATCTTTTGTCAATGGTGAAATTTCTTGAAGGAGAGAATATCATGATTTTGTTTTGTTAGCATTGAGAGCAAGATGGTTGTTTAGCATCCACGTTTGATATTGAAGAAGGCTGTTTGAGTTTTTTGAAGGAGTTCGGAATGAGAGTTTGCTGTACAGATGATTGTGGGATCATCAGCATACTGGATCAGTGCAGCATTATCCATGGATTTATGAAAGTTATTAATGAAATATTGAAAAATAAGGGTCCAAGAACAGAGCCTTGGGGTATGCCAGAGGGATTGTTGAGAAAGGATGAAGTGGAAGTTTTACATTTAACAGCTTGTTGTCTATTGGAGAGATAGCCTGGTATGGAGGAAGGAGATAAATTGAGGGAGGAAACTTGAGATAAGAGTAGAGGATATGAGACAGTGTTAAAGGCTTTGGAGAGATCTAAGTAATGGGTGGATATGATTTACCCAGAGCCACAAGCAAAATTATTGATGTCAAGGAAGGACAGAAGAGCAGTGGTAGTGCTGTGGCCAGGCCTGAAACCATGTTGTGTTGGGGTACGAAGATGATTATGTGTTAGGTATGGTAAGAGTTGGTGATGAATGCACTTTCAGGGATTTTATAGCTATAAGATGGAAGTTAGTAGTGTCTGTGTTATTGCCGCCTTTGTGGAGAGGGATGACAAAAGCTTTCTCCCAGGGTGAGGGGACATAGGCTTCTTGGATGGACCTGTTGATTAGAATGGAAATGGGGAAGGCAATGCTGTCGGCAGCCATCTTAAGGAAGGGGGAGGCAGATTATCAGGAGCACAGGAGCAAGGCTTTAGTTTAAGGAGTTTTTTATGCTGCTGGTGGGGATAGGTTTAAGACTGAAAGGTAGAGTGTTAGAGGGGAAAAGCAGTGGATGTGGCACTATGAGAGAGAGAGAGAGAGAATGGGAAAGTTTGCGGTTAGTTTGGCTATGCAGTTAACAAAAAAGGTGTTGAAATTAGATGCAAATTTATGGTCTGGGGAGTTTGGGTTAGGGCATGAATTGTCTTTCTACCAGGGTTTAGAAGGGAGGAAATGCAATTCCAGATCTTTTGAGGGTTAGAATTCTGTTCTGATAGGTGTAATAAGTTGGAGTAATACGTTTTATGATTTTTAGTTATTAGTTTCTTCACTGAGTTGTGGAGTTGTTTGAATTTGATTAGAGAGTTTGTTGACTTACTTTTCTGGCATTGCTTCCAACATTTGTCTCTGAAGTGCATTAATTTTCTGGTGCTTCGACTATGACTGAAAGGAGTACCCAATGGTGTTGCTAATTCATGTTGGAGCCCATGTAGGATGCAGCCTGAGATGTTATCAGGTCCCATAGATGCTGTGTTTTTGGCCCTAGAGAGGGCATTTACAACCTCCTCTTTAGAGATACATGGTAGGGGAAAGGCAGTAGGATGTCATGAGTTACATGTGGAAGGGACAGAGGAGTGAAGTTTTCATAGAACCTGTCAGCCAACATGGTATCTTTGTCCACAGGCTCAGTATATGTGGTATCATTAACTACAGGTTCAGCACAAATCTGGGTCTTTCCTTTTAGGTTACGGATATAACTATAAAATGCCTTGTGGTTGTCCTTTATTTTGGAAGCTAATTTGGACTTGTAGATTGCTTTGGAGGACTTCATAAGAAGTGTTATTTACTTGTTCAAGTTGAGGAGGGAGTGTTTCCAGTTTAGGAGGGCTCACTCCCTCTTTCTGTTAGACAGCAACTTCTTCCTCTTATTGTAGAGCCTGTTAATGGCAATTGTCCACCAGGAAGGTTTGCTCTTTCTTGTAGAGCTTATTTTGGTCCTATCAGGTGTTCGAATAAAGCACTGGTGTAGAGCTCGGCATAGTTGCCAGTTCCATCTGAGGGAGGAGGTGCAGTGAAGTTATTTATACCATTCTATAAGAGATTATAATCTGCTTTGGAGAAGTTTTTTAGTTTAGTTGATGCTGGGGGGTGTCAGATGTGATAGCTACTTCAAATGAGACCAGTTTGTGGTCACCTCACAGTGGGGGTACTACAGTGATCCACCATATTTGTAAGCACCAGATCCAGGATGTTGGCACCCCTTGTGGGGGTGTCAAACAGCTTGTCCAGGGCATTGGAGATAACAAATCCAAGGAATCTTTGGGCAAGTGAGTTTGAGCACGAGTAATTTACCCAGTCAATGGATGGGTAATTAAAGTCACCCAAAACTATAGTATTTGGAAGTATCTTGATAGACTCAAGTAGATAATCAGAGGTTTTGTTTGAATTTGAATGCTTTTAAGCTTGAATTGCTAGATCGGGGCATAATATTACAGAGGTTGAACAAATAGGTACAGATGAGAAATATTTACGAGATAGCAGGGTTAAACCTTTTTTCCTATGCCTGAAGAGTCAGATTCATCTTCTTTGAATCATGTACAGCAGACTTCTGCTATTCCTGTATGCCTCCAATATTCGAGTGAAATTGATAGGGTGTATCAAATAATTAAGAAAAAGTGGCCTATTTTAATATCTGATGAACAGGTGAAAGGATTTATTGGTGAACATCCGCATTTTACATTCAGGAATGAGAAATCGTTGTAGAGGCTGTTATGCTACAATGATTATAAGCAGAAGCCCTTACAGGAGAATAGAGGCACTTTTCCTTGTGGGGTTGTAGCTATAGTGGTTTGATTTGTGTCTCTAATAGATTTTTACACCCACTGACCAAGAAAGTTTTTAAGCTCAATGTTAGAGCTGATTGCTCTACTAGGAATGTTGTCTACTTAGTGCAGTGCTGCTTATACTTCTCTTTTTATATAAGTAAGATAAACCGCTCTCTTAGAGAGCGAATTAGAGAGCATCTGGTGGCTATCCATAGATGTGATGAGAGGAGTGCCTTAGCAAAACATTATAGACTGTAGGGATGAGCACATTTTTAGATTTATTGTAGTGGAATGTTTAGTTGAGAACCTACGTATGGATGATTTTAGGAATATCACTGAACAGCAGGAGATCAGGTGATATAGGATCATCAAGTTACAAGCTGGCCTTAGTGGGGGAAGGTTTCTTTAACACCTTCTTTGAAGATGCATCTCCTACATTTATTTGATTTTTGCTTTTAGTGTCTTTATTTCTGGTTTTGTATTTAAGCGTATGTTTGTATTTTTATTAATGGATGCATTTATGCTATGACGTGTGATGCCCCTGTGTGTAGTGTCTTTAGATATGGGCATTCATTCACTTTGATTGTTTGTCTTGTAACTGTACACACCTCTGCATTTGAGTGTCTTGATTGGTCAGTTCAATATGACGTTAGTAAGTGTTTGCAGTTGTTTATAATTGTTTGTAATGTATTGTTTAATTGCTTGAGCTATATTTTTGTATTTAAGTGCATCTGTTTGTTCTTTTATAGGTCTGAAGAAGCACTGCTGTTGAGGTGTGAAAGTGCTAACCTTTTTATTAAACGTCCTTTGTTTTAACATTTGCTGCCATGTTTTGTCTTCATACTATTGTTGCGTTATTTGCTGTTTTTATTTGAATTTAGAGGATGGTAATTCACAGTGGATTACCTGTTTCTTCACTGAACAAAAGAACTTTACTTTCAGGTCTACCATTTCTACTTCTTTCCCTTAAAACATCCAGGCCTTACCCAACCTTAATGTCCATACATTCTGGTGTTCCACCTTGCAGCTCATCGTATTTTTGTTCTCAGCTTGTCCTTCATTAAATGAATGAAATAAAATAGAAAAGTCATAAAATAGAAAACTCACCCCAGAGGTGACTTTACAGTCACCCAATCAGTAGTCAAGGCTGTGCTTACACAGAGTCATTGAGGAGCACTGCTTCACATGCAGTGGGAGCTTATTACAGAGGATTTTGAGTCACTGGGGGATATATCTGTCTCTCTAGCATGTTCAGTTTATGTCACAGGCTAGGATGAGAACTCTGGGACAAGTTATTCTTATCCCACTTGATTTGCAGATGTCCAACATTTCCAGTAGGGCAAAGACTAGGGCAAAGTCACCCCAGTGAAACAGTCGGTTCACAGCATAAACCAGTAGTTGCCACAATCGGCTGCAAGCAGAGGTCAGAGAAGGCTCTAATGTCAACAGAGACCAGGCTGAAGACCTGGAAGTTTACTAGAGAGAAAGTACAGCAGTTCAAGGAATTACTCAGGGCTCTAGCACCCCAAGAAGAGGAGGAAATAGGTGGAGTTGAAGAAGAGTGGCAGCGCCTCAAAACAGCATGTGTTAGGACTACAGAAAAGATATGTGGCCGAGCCAGTTATGGAAATAAGGTACATAAGGAAAGCTGCTGGTGGAATGCAGAGGTGCAGGAAGTAATCAAAAGAAAGAAGGAGTGCAGGAAGAAGTGGGAGATTGAAAAGACTGACCAAGCTAGGAAGGACTACTGGTTGGCTAACAAAGAAGCTAAGAAAGAAGTTGCAATAGCAAAGAATAGGACATCAGAGGCACTCTATCAGCTTCTGGAAAGTGACTCAGTAAGGGGCACAAAGAAACTATACCAGGTTGCAAGGCAAAGACAGAAAGATAAAGAAGATAGTCAGACACCCTTCATAAGGGATTCCAGCAACAACCTGCTTACCAGCCCACAGGACATCAAAGGCAGATGGAAGGAGTATTTCCAGCAGCTTCTGAATGAAGAAAATCCCACAGAAGCGGTACTGCCCCAGAAACAGCCTACAAATGAGAGTAGAAGAGGAGCTCAGCTTAGAAGAAGTAAGAGCGGCACTAAGGAAAATGAAGTCAGGGAAAGCAGCAGGCTCAGATGAGGTCACAGCAGATATGATAAAGATGCTGGGTGAGCTAGGGGAGAAATGGCTCCTGAAGGTACTAATTGCAGGTTGGAGAGAAAGGCGTATTCCTGATGACTGGAGAATAAGCATACTCATGCCAGTGTACAAAAACAAAGGGGACATCCACAACTGTGGACAGTACAGAGGCATCAAACTCTTACCACATTGCATGAAAGTTCTGGAGAGGGTGATTGATAAACGGATATGCAGAATAGTAGAATGTAAGATGGGAGATGAACAGTTCGGATTCAGATCAGGATGCAGCACAATTGACCCGATGTTTGCATTGAGACAGATACTTGAGAAGAAACTAGAGAAGAGGCGAGAGTCAAACTGGGCTTTCCTAGACTTGGAGAAAGCATATGACAAGGTCCCAAGAAAGCTGATCTGGGCAGTACAGCGGTGGTTTGAAGTCCCAGAAACATTGGTAGAATTAGTACAGGCTATGTACAAGGACCCAGTGACTCAAGTACGAACAGTGTTTGGCCTCACTGAGGGGTTCCCAGTGGGAGTAGGTGTACACCAGGGTTCAGCTCTGAGCCCACTGCTGTTCATACTGGTAATGGACTACATCAGCAAACAGGTTGGAGGGGTCAGAGCAACAAAGCTGCTGTATGCAGACGATGTGGCAGTACAGGCAGACTCTGATCTAGAACTTCAGCAAAGGATAGGAGAATGGAATGCAAATCTGAAGGCACATGGGATGAAACTGAGCACAGATAAGACAGTGGTAATGGCAGTAGATTGGGGAAATCAGAAGAAGCTGAGAATAGAGATAGATGGGAAGATAGTGGAACAGGTAAACAGCTTCAAGTATCTGGGAGGGGTGGTTGAGGAGAAGGGTAGTCTGAATGAAGAGGTCAAAGCTAGAATCAGAGGGGCTGCAGCCAACTGGCATAGAGTATCAGGTGCAGTATATGACAGAAGAATGCCAAAGAAGCTGAAAAGTAAGGTGTACAAGACAGTGGTGCGATCAGTACTACTGTATGGTACAGAAACTTGGGTAGTAAAGGCAGACCAGTTGAAGAAGCTACAGGTGATGGAAATGAAGTGCCTGAGAGAGGTGGTAGGATGCACACTGCGGGACAGGTGAAGAAATGAGGACATAAGAGCAGAAGCCAAAGTAGCTCCAATTGCAGAAAAGATCAAAGAAAACAGATTACAATTGTATGGGCACATGTGTAGAAAAGCAGAAGACAATCTGGTGAGGGAGATTTGGGACAGACAGGAAGAAGGTAAGAGGAAGCGAGGGCATCCAGCAAAGAGGTGGATGGATTGCATGAAAGAAGATCTGCGACAGTCAGGCATGAGTGTTGAAGAAGGCAGGAGAGTGGCACTGAATCGAGAGAGTTGGCGACAGTTAATACGATACCCCAACCCCATGTAAATGGGAAAAAAGGGGATGATGATGATGATGATGAAAGACTGGGACTGCTCTGTAGGACAGGCATAGATCACCTCTCAGCAGCTTGCATGATACTGAGTACAGTGACACGTACGTCAATCTTTCCATGTATGTCATGTTTGGAGACCCTGGAGTCCCCCAGACACAAACCTGTGTTTTCTCCATTTGCTGCAGGTGTATGATGAGGTACAAACAGATGGAAACATTGTACTCAATTATTGGTCTAATAAGGGCAGAGCACAGCAGAGGTATGACTACCCTGGTCTTTGATGTGATGATGTCCATATGTATGATATATGCAGTGCAGAATATGTGTGTCACCACTATGGGCACATAGTGATTAAAGTGTAGATTGCTATCAACATGTGTTCCCAAGTCTCATAACACTGTGATTGAGCTTAGGGGGGTGATATGCATATCATACTTAGCAGGGTACTTCATTGCCAAAGGGGGCAATAAGGCACAGTATGCTTTAAGGTTCAGTCCGTGAGTTTGGCACCAATCATTTGTGTCTGTCAGCCCTTTCTGTAATATATTACCATCACTGGGGGATTCTATATTAGTATGTCAAGTTACTACTCTTCTGCAATCTTGGTAAACCACAAGACATCTACCATTGCCTGTGCTTCAGGGAAGTAGTTTGCAAAAACTTGAGGACTCAACACAGATCATTGTGTAACAGTAAGTGGCTAGTGGTGGAAGTGTAGTTCCCAACTTAGAGAGTGTGTGTTATGTCAGTGAGTCAGTTGCCTAGCCCTCCACTACTGTATGGCTTAATTCCCACATGGGAGATCTTCACTATGAGACATGAATGGGGAATAGTGTCAAAGGCCTTGGATAAGTCAACATAGGCAGTATGTTCTGTTATCCCTCATCCTGGTGTTTAGGATCAGTATTCAAGTAGTCCACAAGCATCAATAACCAAGATCTACCATTGAAAAAAACAAAATGGGTAGGGTCAAGTGTGTGTTTAAGGTCACCGTTATGCTGATTCCTTCCCTAGCCTTGCAGATAAGACTATTTAGGCATATGGGTCAATAGTTGCAGTTCTGCATGTTACCAGATTGATGTGCATTGCAGAGCACACAACATTTAATATTACATTTTGTAATGTGGTTAATATATGTGTGGAAGAAGTACTGAAACCCCAGCATTGCAGTGCTTGGGGGGGGGGGGTGCCAACACATGGCTGTATTGTAAATATGTGACATATTTTTAGATAGAGCCTTTAGTCTGCAATGTTTCTACACATAATTTCATGTCATATACAGGAAATGGACAGTATACATCAGTAATACAGCATAATATGTACATTTCCATAGGGCGGTGAGCAGCAGATTTGTGCAATAGCTAGCAAAGTGCATATTCATGCAAGATACACATGTTTTTGCATAGCTAAGCAGTCCGGAAATGTGATCCGCATTGCTAAAGTCTAACAGATAGTACTGAGTCTATGAAATATACCTGCTGCATAACTGACTCTGTGCTAGCATGTGTTAATGCATTGATAAATTCCTTTTATGGGCCAAATAGTACTGGGTTTGAATACAGGTGTATGTAATACTTTAAAATACTTTTTCATTACGGAGTGATAATGCAATTACATGATGTGTTGCTGTGTACTGGCATAGCACTGTGGTGTTAAGTGGCACTGCACAGGAGTAACTACATCTATTTGCAGCCACTCACCATTGGTGCTCGATGCGCACCTCTGCACAAACATGGGGCCCAAAAAGTGAAGTCATCCATTGCTTCTCGAGCAATGGATGTGTGGTGTGTGTGATTCTATTTTTTACCAGCTTAAAGGTGTTAAAATTGTGTAGATAGGAAAGTGATGAAATGGAGAGCAAGCAGGGGTAAGAACAAAGGGAAAGTAGCACAGAAATGTTAAGGAGGAAGGTAGAAAAAAACCATAGCTATCCATTTCTTTAACAGTGTAAACTGAACATATGTGCAAAATATTAACTGAATTTGGACTGTTGACTCCAGAGAGGGGTGACCACAGCACAATCATGTTGTACAGCCAACTGGACCGAATCAAGTGTGCCACAGGTGGACAGTGGTCTCACCTTCGATAACCACATCGCCACAACAGTCAGGAAATCCTTCTATGTGGCACACCTCATCACTAAGGGCTTTTCATCCAGAAAATAGGAGGTCATTGTCCCACTGTACTCATCCCTCATTAGACCCATTATAGAATACAATGCCCCATTTCGTATGTACCTCTCAAGACATCTGCAACAACTGGAAAGGCCACAGAAATACCTCATTAAATGAATCACAGGCCTAAAGCAGATGCCCTACGCTGACCGCCTTAAAAAACTCCAGCTATACTCTGTCGCATATCATCTACTCAGAGGTGATCTCTGCTTAACATACAAGGCTGTGTCAAACCCAGAGCTGTTGGACATGCTACACTTAAAGAAATTCAAATCCCTCAGAGCCACACACTCCAGGGATCTAATCCTTGTCATCACAATAAACAAAACATGCTGGAGGGATAGGTTCCTGACCCAGAGACTCCCCAGACAATGGAATAGATTGTCCATACATGTCAAGCAGAGTGCCTCTTTGGTCCTCTTCAAAAGGAACCTTGACGATTGGATGGGAGAAAGGAAATTCACCCCGGGGATCATGTCAGTTGCCCTGCTAGACATAAGTCCAGGGAAGTAAATAGTGTGGGAAGAAATAGCCAGGGAATTGTTATGGCTAGGCTTGTATAGGCCCTAGGGCTGATAGCCTAGTACCAACCTATGAACCTATGAACCTATAAGAAGACATGCATGAGAAATGGAGAGCTATGTATGGGATGATTTTTTTTCATGGGACAGGTGCTTATTTATTTTTTGTTTCAGAGAGAGAGAGGAATGCTGGGGAGGGGACATAGGTATGTCTGGGTCAGGTAAGTTGGGTAGGTGAGGAAGCATTTGCAGACAAACAAGACAAAATACAGGGATGGTGAAGGACACAAAAGGTTGGGGGAACCATGATTGGGTGAAGATGGGAACATCAAAACCCATGGTCATAAAGCTGGATGACAGAACTGAGTCCTCACCCACTGGACTGTCATCACTATAACCTCACTCTGCCACTGGCTGGAGTACTTGACATCTCTTCCTCCTCCTCCTCCTCCTAGTATTGTGCATAACAAGGGAGAGCAGCCTCTCCAGCAAGCATAGGCATGCACCAACAATGTGTCACACAACCCTATGCACCATCCTTGGCAACTTGGTGTGGGTGATAAAATCACCACCTATGCCACTGCTCCTGGAGTTCCCATAAACTTGTATGAAGAAATCTGTGTTAAATACAGGATGTTTAATAACCTTGTTTGTGTCTATATGCTGACAATAGGTACAGTTACTACATTTATAGGTACCTTTTCTTAAACTTGAAAAACTTATGGTAGATCTTGGTTGTTCTTTGTAACAAAGTATATTTGTTAAGCTGGCTGCTCTTCTGTAGCCAAAATTAGGAATGGTGGAGGTGCAATCTCTTATCTGTCATATTTCATGTAGAACTGGCCAGTATTTGGTGCTGATTTGTTTTACTGCTAAAGTAGTGGAGTTGTAGGTTTCTGCTCATGGGTGGATTACAGAGGCAATATCTAAGTTTTTGGACAACCAGCTTAAACAGATTTGTATAAGGTGAATACTTTTATAAAATATACAAATGACTTTCTCCTTCAACTATCCCAATGGTCTGCTAAACAAGGCACTATATGAACAGATTTCTTCATACAAGTTTATGGGAACTGTGACTCCAAGAATGTGCTATATGACTAGATGCACAAAATGTCCAGCATTTTATATAGGCATGCCCAAGAGGAAGCTTAAGGAAAAGACTGGTAACCATATTTCCGATATTAACAGACAAGGCAGCAGAAAGCATCCCTGCACTACTAGGCTATAATTCATTCCACATATTTTGACCCTAGAACTTGGACTGAAGCTCCAAAGGCAGTGGTGTTTCCATATTCATAAAGCATGTGCAAACCTTCAGACTGGTAGTCCAACATAACGCATCTGAGATTCAGGTGCAGCTAACACAGACAGCGATTCAGGTCGTAGCCTGCAATAGGTTCCCAACCATGTCCTAAGACTCACAGTCCACATTCCTAAGCACCCCGGAAAACATTAGGGTCCAACTTAACACTCTCATACTGGGTGACTTCAACTACACCTCCATTAATTGGGAAAACTACTCATGTACCAATACACTTGCCCAATGCTTTCTAGAATTCATTAATTCCAATGCTCTGGACGAGCTTGTTCTTACTCCCACTAGAGGTAGCGACATCCTTGACCTGGTCATTACTAACATGGGCAACCATTGTTCTACACCAGTAGTCAACTCCTCCCTGGATAGATCCAACCACAAACTAATCACCTTGGAAATCCACATCACTCCCCACCCCCCCACCCCCGCAAAGGTAACTACCATGAAAAACTACTCCAAAGCTAACTTTGGGCTCCTAAAACAGAGGTGGCTAACTTCACAGCACCCATGCAAATGGAGAATAGCTGCATGACCGCCGAATCATACACCAATGCACTGTACAAACACGTACACAAATGCTTGGATCTCACCATACCCAATAGAATTAAGACGCTCTCCTCAAAAAAAAAAGGAAGCCAATCTCATGATCCCTTGCCATAAACAAACTCTACAACAGAAGGAGGAAACTGATACAGAATAAGGTGAAGTCCCAAGACTGGAAAAAACTCCCTTATCAGCCTCAACAAAAGGTTGAGATCCCTCATCAAACCCTCTAAAGCTAGCTATGAAAACAGAATTGCAGCAGATAGTAAAGACAACCACAAGGCCTTCTATAGTTATGTAAAGAATCTCCACGGCAATACCTGATTTGCTATGAGCTACTGCACAATGGTAGCTCCTATACCAAGCCAACAGATATTGCCAAT
Organism: Protopterus annectens; assembly: GCF_019279795.1. Classification (NCBI taxonomy): domain Eukaryota; kingdom Metazoa; phylum Chordata; order Ceratodontiformes; family Protopteridae; genus Protopterus; species Protopterus annectens. Next base: position 1,164,431,688 of record NC_056726.1, read on the forward strand.
ATACTGGCTGATAGATTCAGTGTTAACTTTACCCCTGTCCTCCCCAAAGGACCAATCACAATACCAGTAGATTGCCAGGCACAGGTTAAAACAGCACTGTCCAAGGCCAATAATACAGCTTCTATGGGACCTGACAATATCCCTGGCTGTGTTCTACAAGAAATACAGAGTGAATTGACACCTCACCTGTGTGGCCTGTTCAATTACAGCCTCACCTCAGGTTTTGTCCCTACCGAATGGCGCACTGCTACATTCATCCCTCTCCACAAAGGAGGAGCGACTACAGACCCCGGGTATTATTACTCAATTAGCCTGATGAGTCTGATATGCAAAGCTATGGAATGCATCATCATGGACCTAATAAATAAGGATACAGGGAACTCCAAACTCTGGATCCTACACAGTTTGGTTTTGTGAAGGGTAGATCACGCCTGCTCAACTTAGTCGACTTCTTTGAGTTAGTTACCCGAGCTGTGGAAGAAGGCAAGGTAGTTCATACAGCCTACCTTGATCTGGCCAATGTCTCTGATACCATTCTCCACTCATGAATCATAGAAAAACTCACTAAGCTAGGCATCAGCCCCTATATTACTAGGTGGGTTACAAACACACTCACAGATAGAACCCACAGTGCAAAAATAGCTGACTCCAAGTCAGACTGCTGACCAGTCATGAGTGGAGTCCCACAGGGTTCGGTCCTGGGTCCTCTCCTGTTTGGTATCTACTTCTCTGAAGTCCAGGCCAAAACAAATGGACTCTGGCTGACAAAGGTTGCGGATGATTGCAAGTTGGGAGCTATTAATAACTCCCCAAGTGATGTTGACATCCTACAGAAAGGCCTCAATTACACTGACAGGTGTCAGAACCAGGGCCTTAAGCTTAATGCCAAAAAATGTGTCATCATCCCCCTTGGGAAAAACTCGGGTCCCTTGAATTACCACATTGATGGTAATCTACTGAACACAGAAGGCATTATAAGAGCTCTGGAAACACAGGTTGACAGTGTTAGAAAAATATGTAATAACATATGTGTGCAATGCTTATTTTAAATAAGGAAAGATTATAAATGCCCGTGGGCAGATAGCCTAGTATGAACCTATGAACCTATAACACTTTTTTATTCTATATGCAGCATTAGTTCTATTTGAAACTGAAAACATGCTTTTCTGAAATTGTGCTTTCTGACACTGCAAGATGCACTCTGACCTAGTTTGCTAGCACAGCAAAATACATGTTTATGCTTTGGAAATGTACTGGAAAGCAAGTGATTTTCTGCTAGGTCAGGAAATTAAATAGAGGATAATAATAATTTCTGTAGATCCATTCATTATGAACAATAATCTCTGTTCGTGCTAATGAAAAAGTGCACAAGCTGCAAGATAGTTAGATACTATAAACAATGAACTGCTTCAGAAATCTGTACTTGCATTGTGCTTGAATTAGCCATAGTACCTAGACTTGTAACATCACATAGCAAGAAAGTTATAATTGACCAGTGGTCGTCAAGGCCATCCTGTTTACTAAAAAAATCTGTTTTAAACTTTGAAGAGTCAGCTAGAAATGTGAGAAACATCTGTAAAGTAACAGAATTGTGAACTGGTGATCTGCTATGTCATGGGCAATGTCTTGAAAGAAAGGTATAATAATTGTGACACTTCCTGATTTTAGTCAGACAAACTCTGTAACTGCATTTTTTTGTCTCCTTGCGCAAGAATAAAGATACCTGAACTGAACCTTATGCTTTTAGTCTTTTGAAGTATTTTTCTCTGACATTTTTTGGTCCTTTGGAGCCGGAAACCCTCGTTTAGCCTGGGATCAGATGGGCCAGGTGGCATGAAACTGCGCAGGGAAGATACCACATCGGATCTTCTTCATTGGAAGACCTCTGACTGAATTGTCGTGCAAAAGAGGCCAGCCACTTTTCTGATCTACGACTGAAGGCGGGTTCCATTTGAACAGTGAGTGACTAATCGCTGTGGCTCAGGTAGGGTGAATCTACTTTTTTCTGTTTTAGATCAGGGACTTGATTGTATTTGTTCTGTGAGAATTTTTGTTAAAATTCAGGGACAGAAATATTGCTATCTTGTCATAGATCAGGGAAACAGAATAAGTAGGCAGGTAGTCTGAAGGGACTGTAAACACTTGGTGGTACCACATTAAAAATAAAAGGGTTACATAACATTTAAAACGTTAGAACAAAATGGGTAATATGCGCACAAAAACGAAAAGACCCCAAAGCCCACCGTTAACCGAAGACGCAAAATATATGCAATCACAGCGCGCCGACAACGTTAGATATTATACTAAATGGAGTATAATAAGAACGCGGACAGTTCATATAGTCCAAATTTATTGACAACTGTAAGCGCTTTCACCTTTCGGCTTCGTCAGACATAATACAAAATAAAATAGGGTCCCTGAGACATTTAAATACTCAACACTTGAACTTCATTGGTTTTTCAATAATGACATCATTTCTAATTTAAACATGTTATAAAAATCTAATATAAAACATCTACAAAATACATATATATAGAATAATGTAAGATAAATATGAATAAATACAAATAAAATTAATTAAACCTTACATGATATTAATAAAAACTAAATGTATATTTACTTAATGTTTAAATATCAATTAATAAGTTATTTAATATATACCAAGTTCAAAATTATGTATGTGTATATACAAAAAACAAAAGCATATTTCTAAGTACATTTAAACAGAAATTTTAGCCCTTCTTTTCCGTAACAATGGTTTAAGGGACGCTCTATCGTTTAACCCAGGTTCCTTGTCTGCTTGGCATCTAGTAATCCACCTTAATTCATTCTCTTCAGTTAATGTTTCTATGTCCCCACCTCTTATATTTGGTTTAAATGATTGCATCACAAGAAAAATGAATGTATGATTAGGACCTTTCTCTTTATAGTGTTTTGCAAGTGCATACATTTGAGTTCCAACACGCATGTGATATAAATGTTCCCTAACACGTTCCCGGAGTCTTCTATTAGTTTTACCTATATAAAAAGCCTCACAGGAAGTGCACCTAGCCAAATATACTAAATGCTCACTTTGACAATTGGTTTGAATGTGAAAGGTGTACTCATGGTTAGTGACAGGGTGTATGAACGAAACTCTTTCATCTATATAGGGACATTGTTTACACTTCTTGCAAGGTATAGTGTTGACTGTATCAATGTTACTATAGTTGCGTGGCCTATCCAAAGGTCGTTGGCAAAGGATACGTTTCAAGTTCTTCCTATTCCTATAAACATATCCTGGTTTTGGTCCTACAACTTCCTTGATGGTATCATCTAATAAAAGTACATCCCAATGCTTCTCAAATACTTTCTGAATCTTGACTATATCTGTGGTATAAAACAACGGGACTTTCAAAGGTCCTATACCCCAGGAACCTTGTAATTGTTCCCCATTTACTTCACCATCAGAAAAATATGGTTTCATCCACAGGAGTCAAGCAGAGTAATCCAATTTTAAATTCAACGAGAGTATAATAAGAGAACTGAACTGAACTGTTCCCTTTATTAGAGTTTCAAAACAATGTTCCTTTTTACAGACGCTTTGTAGATGATCTTTTTTTCATTTGGTTTGGATTAGAAGAAGAACTACTTAATTTTGTCTCAGTCATTAATGACTTGACCACTTTTCTTAACTTTACTGTAAATTATTCTAGAGATAGGATTTCTTTTTTAGATATAGATATAATTAGGTTAGACAGTGGATTACTCAACACATCGGTACATCGTAAGTTATGCCATAGGAACACTTTACTTCACAGGGAAAGCATGCACCCTTCCTATGTTTTTGCTAATGTGGCAAAGGGACAAGCAATGAGAGCCTCGAGACTTAATCCCACTCAGAATGGATATACAATGGAAGTTTTAAATCTTAAAGAAAGACTTCTTGATAGATGTTACAAAGAACATGAAGTGGATGCCGCTATTGACTATGTAGATTCCCTTAGATTAACTAGGGCAAAACCATATTTTTCTGATGGTGAAGTAAATGGAGAACAATTACAAGGTTCCTGGGGTATAGGACCTTTGAAAGTCCCGTTGTTTTATACCACAGATATAGTCAAGATTCAGAAAGTATTTGAGAAGCATTGGGATGTACTTTTATTAGATGATACCATCAAGGAAGTTGTAGGACCAAAACCAGGATATGTTTATAGGAATAGGAAGAACTTGAAACGTATCCTTTGCCAATGACCTTTGGATAGGCCACGCAACTATAGTAACATTGATACAGTCAACACTATACCTTGCAAGAAGTGTAAACAATGTCCCTATATAGATGAAAGAGTTTCGTTCATACACCCTGTCACTAACCATGAGTACACCTTTCACACTCAAACCAATTGTCAAAGTGAGCATTTAGTATATTTGGCTAGGTGCACTTCCTGTGAGTCTTTTTATTTAGGTAAAACTAATAGAAGACTCCGGGAACGTGTTAGGGAACATTTATATCACATGCGTGTTGGAACTCAAACGTATGCACTTGCAAAACACTATAAAGAGAAAGGTCCTAATCATACATTCATTTTTCTTGTGATGCAATCATTTAAACCAAATATAAGAGGTGGGGACATAGAAACATTAACTGAAGAGAATGAATTAAGGTGGATTACTAGATGCCAAGCAGACAAGGAACCTGGGTTAAACGATAGAGCATCCCTTAAACCGTTGTTACGGAAAAGAAGGGCTAAAATTTCTGTTTAAATGTACTTAGAAATATGCTTTTGTTTTTTGTATATACACATACATAATTTTGAACTTGGTATATATTAAATATCTTATTAATTGATATTTAAACATTAAGTAAATATACATTTAGTTTTTATTAATATCATGTAAGGTTTAATTAATTTTATTTGTATTTATTCATATTTATCTTACATTATTCTATATATATGTATTTTGTAGATGTTTTATATTAGATTTTTATAACATGTTTAAATTAGAAATGATGTCATTATTGAAAAACCAATGAAGTTCAAGTGTTGAGTATTTAAATGTCTCAGGGACCCTATTTTATTTTGTATTATGTCTGACGAAGCCGAAAGGTGAAAGCGCTTACAGTTGTCAATAAATTTGGACTATATGAACTGTCCGCGTTCTTATTATACTCTCGTTGAATTTAAAATTGGATTACTCTGCTTGACTCCTGTGGATGAAATTTTTATTCGCTCTGCGAAATACTGTGACGAGATTTCTGAACTGTTCTACAGGATTCTTTACCCTCTGGTGTTGTGCCTGCTTATTTTTATTATACTAAATGGGTTAATAAATATGAATTTGATGGGAAACTAGAAAGATCCTTGCTTATCAAACTTATTAGATAGTTAAAAAACGATTCTAAAGGTCGGGTTAAAAAACAGCGTAAATTAGGAGTTCCTCAGGTACACAGGTGGATTGAGGAAGCAAACCGAAGAGAACAAAAGAATAAAAATTCAAAAGCAATGTTTCTACACAAAGAGGAAAAATAACTTAGTTATAGCATCGGCCCCTCCGCCCCTTCCAGTTCCGATTCCCTTACCAGCTCCCTTACCGGAATATGAAGCAAAAGAACAAACTGGCCCACCTCCACGATATCCAGTTATTCCTATAAATCCACTGCCATTTGTTAGAGATCCTATCGAGACTAGGTCTCGAACACGTAATTTAAAAGGGGATATTGAATTATATCAAATGAATGGAAATTCACGGGCTATGAGTGAAGAAGAGATATGCCCACTCACAGAAGTACCAAATCCTCAGGCAGGACAAGAAGGGCAGGACCCAACCCACTTAGTATATAGACCGTGGACACCGGAAGACATCCAGAAAGCCACAGAGGGAATTCCCCATCCAAAAGTTAATTTTAGAAAGTTCTTAGAAGACTTACAGGGCATGAGATTAAGTTATCACTTAAACGGAGAGGAAGTAGAAAAAGTGGTCAGACAAATAGTAGGTCCAGATTGGCACATGATCAGTGGCAACTGGAATCCCCGTGACACTGCACTTAGGCCCCTCCCACATAGCAGCGCAGAACTAGATAACAGAGTGAAAGGTCTGACAGACCGAATTTCTGAGAAATGGAAGCCTAGGGCAGACTTTGCATTAATCAATGCATCCAACAAGAAAGTGAAACTGTTGATATATATTTTGCCAGATTATTAGAATGTTTTAACAATCACTGTGGAATGCAGGTGCCTGAAGACCAGACACAAGATTCCCCATATGAGCAGCAGTTAAAGAATGCATTTTTGAAAGGCAGTATTGCACCCATAAGTAGTTTCATTACTAAAGATATGGTAGACCATCGAACAAGCAGATTACAATCACTGCTTGAATATGCTAGACATGCCGAGAGGCATTTTAATAACAAAAAGAAAAAGAAAGCCCAAGTATTTACTGTGGAAGATGGAGAAGTTTATTTAGTACAGTCCAGACAAAAGGGCAAAAAGAATGCCCAGGGAAACAAACAATCTGATCAGCGATCAGAGGACTTTGAAGGGAGAAAGAAAAGAGGTGAGTGCTTCAAATGCGGGAAAAAGGGACACTTGGCAAGGGATTGCAGGAAAAATAAGAAGGCAGCAGTGGAAGACAAAAACGATGAAGGTGAGGACTGACTATATGAAAGTCAGGAATCACTAGATAGGAATAATAGAGAAAGGACAAATGAGAATGTGATAGACGGAGCAGAGAATGTGATAATAGAGGAAGTGCAGGAAGCTACCGATAGTGAAGAAAACGAAATATTAGACTTAGCCTTACTGAGCTTAGAGCTCTATCTAGCTGACACAAAACCAGAAGTGACACTCCTGGTAGAAGGGAAGGAAGTCAAATTTTTGTGCGATTCAGGGGCATCACAAACCCTGGTACACCCCTCCAAACTACCAGAAAATTCAGAATCACATGACTTTATACTAGTAAAAGCAGCTAATGGACAGCTGTATCGGGAGCCTCTCTCCCATAACATTACAATAACAGATCCTGTTTCAGGATTAACCCAGAAAAGCAAAATTGTTGTTTCTGCAAAATGCCCAGTGAACCTTTTGGGCAGAGATCTTATGCAACTATTAGGCATAGCAGTAGTTCCAACCATGCAGGGTATGGAAGCACAGCGACAAACTAATACTTTTGCAGTACAAACGGAAGGTGAGACATTTTACTGGTACAGCCAGGACTTAGTTACGACTGGCCCTGGAGCAGTGACTGAAGAGTTAATGAATGTAGCTATCAGTAAGTTCCCCTCCCTTTGTATTGACATACAACACCTGTTGCACTGTACTCTGTATTATTGTAATACACCAGGACCTGACAAAGAATATGAACAAGAATTGTTTAGAAATCATGCAAACAGATTAGTACTGTATAATTTGTACTGGGACATGAAAGGGAACAGTGTAGTTAGCTGTTCATTACCCCAGGAGTTCTTTTCACTTTACAAATCGAATCTATTACCGCATGTTAGTTTAACTAAAGAGAAAGATTTAAAATGGGTAAACCTAGGAGAACAAATCACAAAATGGGAAAAACAGACAGAATCAGAACTGTCAGAACAGGGAATACAAAGACAGAAACTGAACTGGATAACACAAACACATCCAGCTGTACAATTGCAGTGCAGCAAAGACAGCTGAGAAGCCCTCTTATTAGAAGAGGAAGAAAAGCTTTATTAGACATACCAGAAACTCTCTGGTCAACAGGAAAGTCAGACGTAGGACTTATTCGCACAGCAGGACCAGTTACTATCACGCCAAAGTCAGCACTTAGACCACAAAAGAGACAGTACCCCTTGAGAAAAGATGCAGAGGCAGGTATTAAACCAATCATAGCAGCTTTACTTAAGAAGGGAATACTGGTGGAATCTCCTGATTCGCCATGTAACACACCCTTATTCCCAGTTAAAAAAGCAGAGAATGGCGTATGGTCCAAGATTTACAAGCTGTAAATGACGCAGTAATACCAAGAGCACCTACGGTGCCAGATCCACATACCTTGTTGAATGATTTAAAACCTCAACAGAAGCATTTTTCTGTGTTAGATACCAGCAACGTGTTCTTTTCGATACTGATACACCCTGACAGCCAGTATTGGTTTGCATTTACATTTCAGGGGAAGCGGTATACATATACGCGACTTCCACAGGGCTATAGTGAAAGCCCAACGATATTCTCACAAGAGATGGCAAGTAATTTAGTGGGATTTATCCCACTGAGAGGTAGTCAAATTTTACTTTATGTTGATGACATCCTGCTGGCCGCCCCTACCCAGCGAGATTGTAAGGAAGATACTATAGCATTATTAAAATTCCTAACAGTTGAAGAACACAAAGTAAGCAAAAATAAATTGCAGCTTTGGAGAAAACAAGTGAAATACCTTGGATATGTAATATCCAAAGATGGCAGAACATTAGATGAGGACAGAAAAGTAGCGATCTTGCAAGCACCAAAACCCACAACCAAGAAGGAAATAATGTCCTTCCTGGGTACGACTAATTTTTGTCGAAGCTGGATCCCAAACTATGCTTTGGAATCTGCACCTTTAACCAACCTGATTTTTAAGAAGCCTATGGCAGCACAAGATTTAATACAATGGACACCAGAAGCAGAATTAACTTTCTGCAAACTGAAATAATTGATAGCATCATCATTAGTTTTAGGATTACCAAATTATCACAAACGTTTTTTCCAAACTGTAGATTGCAAGCAAGGTTATATGACATCAGTATTGACTCAACAGCATGGGGACAAACAACGCCCCATTGCTTATTATTCATCATAACTGGACCCAGTGGCGCGGTCTGTACCCCACTGTGTACAAGCAGTAGTTGCAACTGCAATGGCAGTGCAGGCTTCAGCCTCAGTAGTGTTATTCCACCCTCTCACATTGAAAGTGCCTCATGCAGTCGCAATAATTTTACTGCAAGAAAAAGTAACATATCTTTACCCTGCTAGGCATCTTTCTTGTATGACTATATTGCTGAGCCAACCTCACATGACAATTGAACGATGTACTACTTTGAATCCATCTACCTTGCTCCCAACTCCTGTGGATGGCACACCCCATAACTGCCTACAGGTAATTGAGCAAAAGACACTGCCTAGAAAAGACCTCACGGATGTTCCCTTGGATGATGCCGAGGTGACATATTATGTGGATGGCTCATACAAAAGGAGTCCTACAGGACAGAACCTAACAGGTTATGCAGTAGTTTCTGATACTGAGATTGTAGAAGCAAAACCTTTACCACATAACTTATCTGCACAAGCAGCAGAGTTGATTGCCCTGACACGGGCATGTACCTTAGCAAAGGGTAAAAGCGTAAACATTTTTACAGACAGCCAGTATGCTTTTTCTACTGTACATGTTTTTGCACACAGTGGAAGAATCGAGGAATGGTGACATCTACTGGCAAACCGATTAACCATGCACAGTTTATTTTAGATTTGTTAGATTCTATTCAGTTGCCTCAGAAAGTAGCTATTTGTAAATGCATAGCTCATACAAAACAACAAGATATGATTTCAAAAGGCAATGTGAGAGTCGACACAGCTGCAAAACAAGCAGCCTCAGAAGCATTTCTCTTGAACGAGTAATTACAACCGTCTGAGATTTTAGACTTAGAAATGTTGAAAACAATGCAGACACTTACTACACAAGCTGAAAAACAAAAATGGAAAAGACAAGGAGCAATTCTCAAGGAAGTGATGTACATCTCCAAAGACGGAAAACCGATATTACCATCTAATTTATTTAGATATGCAGGTTTGTTGAGCCATGGGCAGAGCCATGTCTCAACAGGGGGGATGGTACAGTTAGTGAATCGGGTATTCGCTACGTACGGGTTTACAAACTACACTAAAAAATTTGTCTGTCATGTCACACTTGTAATAAACATCATGCACAAGGGGCATTAAAGCCCAAGCAAGGGAGTTTCCCTACACCACCGTATCCATTTCATACTATCTGTATGGATTTCATAGAATTGAGCAAATGTGAAAACAAAAAGTACTGCCTTGTCATTGTGGATATGTTCTCCAAATGGGTGGAGGCCTTTCCGACTAGTAAACCAGATGCAGCCACTGTTGCAAAGACCCTAGTTAAAGAAATTATTCCTAGATTTGGCATACCGGAAAGGATCTACAGTGACAATGGTACACATTTCGTTAACCAAACTATACAACAGCTGAGCCAGTATTTTGGGATTTCTTTAAAACATCACTGTGCATATCACCCTCAATCTGCAGGGTTAGTAGAGAGGCACAATGGAGTTTTAAAGAATAAACTTAAAAAAAACGTATGGTAGACACACAGAAGAACTGGGTGTACTGTTTGCCCCTGGCACTGTTGATTATGAGAACTGTTCCGAATGCAAAAGGATTGACACCTTTCGAAAAAATTTTTGGAAGAGCTTATTATATACCTCATTGGAAACCTCTCATGCCTGCAGACCAGGAAGCAGATTGGACACTTGCAGAGTATATGAGGAGTATGCTGAATAACAAACATCTTTTACAGTTTAATTCTGTTTCAGATAAAGACCAAACTAAACCATCCGAAGTAGCAGTAGCCCCAGGCACTTGGGTCTGGGTGAAGACAATCAAAAAGAAGAATTTGATGACACCAAAGTGGGAAGGTCCGTATCAAGTACTGCTGAGCACGCCCACAGCAGTCAAGATTGTGGAACGTTCATCTTGGATTCATTTGACACACTGTAAACTAGTCAAAAACTTTGAACTTGATAAAACTCTTGCTAACACACAGCAGCAGTAAAATGACAAGACCCAGAGATAATGGAAATTCTGAACGACTTCAGCAGTATATTCAGCAGCGTTGCATAATCATCTTAATAACTGCATTAGTGACAATGTTCTTTTTGCTGTGGCTTTTCTTTTCTTCAGCCACACCAGCTAGACTGAACAAATGTGATTCAACACTCATAGACTGGCATCCGAACTTTAACACTTACCAAGCAATCAAATATGTGTATTCTGAGACTTTTAATATTTCAAATTGTTGGATTTGTACAGCTATACCAACAGCATACAGGGGATTATTGATGGCTGCTGTCCCCCTAGGGGTCAATGAGACCTGGGAAAACTTGATCTTTGAGACTACACCTGTGAAATCTAGAGACAAAATTGCATTATTTCTACCTGTTACACAAACAGGAATTGTATGCTTTTTTAAGAATGACACGATTCAAGTAGGTTGGAGCAAATGTAATGTAACGGTTTCTTATAAATTTTATATTAAACCTAAAAATGCTAAAAATACAGAAACAATTTGTGATGCAGATTATGACTCATACTTTGAGTCCTTGCATAAAACTGTCAGTGATATACAACATAATCCTGTTCTTTTAAAGCAACTGTCTATTATAGATAAGAAAATGTTTCATGCAGGGAAGGTGTATATCAATACTAAGGTAGAAAACTGTTATTTCATATGTGGGAAAAAGGCATACAAATGGTTGCCTGAGAATTGGTCCGGCAGTTGTTTTTTGGGTTACCTGGTCCCGGCCATATGACACACTACAGCTTTGCCTCATGGGAGAATTCGAAACGTCAGAGACGTCACAAAGAAACCTGAAAATCCAATCAAGAAACCTGAGAATCCAGTGGGACAGATCGTAGCAGGCTGGAGAAACCATAACTCCATGAAAGACAAGAGTAAACTAGCACACTTGGACTTGAGTGACACTATCATATCCTGGGCTGGCATAGCCCCTGCATATGGTGCAGTTAAATCAATTTGGGAACTGAGAAAGCTATCCAAACTTCTCGAGGTTATGAGCAATGCAACTTTTTCCACTCTTGAATTAATGACTGATGAACTGAATGCAATGAGAACTGTGGTGCTTCAAAACCACATGGCTCTTGACTTCACCCTAGCGGTGAGAGGTGGTACGTGCGCTTTAATCAAAGACGAGTGTTGTTCATTTATTCCCGACAATAAACACGAGATCAACGATCATTTGGAAGTGATCCAGCAAGTGTCAGACATGACCAGGCCAGGCCCGAACCCACTGATGGACTTTTTCCAATACTTGTTTGGGGGGTGGGGTTCCATCCTAATGAACATTCTGATTGCCATTTGTGTGGGATTACTTTTGTTAGGAGCATGTATTTGCTGTGGAATTCCCTGCATGAAAAAAATAATCAAAGACTTTATAGACATGTCAGTTTCTGAGACTTTGTATCAAAGTACTGAAATTGAAGAACTGCTGAAAAAGGAAACACTTTCATAAGTTTAAACTGAATGACTCTCTTAGCTGCAAATCCTCAAAGGAAGAGGTTAGGAGAAGAAACAAACTGTTTATGCTTTTGAAATAGAATAAAAAGTATTAACAGGGGGGGGAATGTTAGAAAAATATGTAATAACATATGTGTGCAATGCTTATTTTAAATAAGGGAAGATTAACACGTTTTTATTCTATATGCAGCATTAGTTCTATTTGAAACTGAAAACATGCTTTTCTGAAATTGTGCTTTCTGACACTGCAAGATGCACTCTGACCTAGTTTGCTAGCACAGCAAAATACATGTTTATGCTTTGGAAATGTACTGGAAAGCAGGTGATTTTCTGCTAGGTCAGGAAATTAAATAGAGAATAATAATAATTTCTGTAGATCCATTCATTATGAACAATAAGCTCTGTTCGTGCTAATGAAAAGGTGCACAAGCTGCAAGAAAGTTAGATACTATAAACAATGACCTGCTTCAGAAATCTGTACTTGCATTGTGCTTGAATTAGCCATAGTACCTAGACTTGTAACATCGCATAGCAAGAAAGTTATAATTGACCGGTGGTCGTCAAGGCCATCCTGTTTACTAAAAAAAAATCTTTTTTAAACTTTGAAGAGTCAGCTAGAAATGTGAGAAACATCTGTAAAGTAACAGAATTGTGAACTGTTGATCTGCTACATCATGGGCAATGTCTTGAAAGAAAGATATAATAATTGTGACACTTCCTGATTTTAGTCAGACAAACTCTGTAACTACATTTTTTGTCTCCTTGCGCAAGAATAAAGATACCTGAACTGAACCTTATGCTTTTGGTCTTTTAAAGTATTTTTCTCTGACAGACAGCAACCTTTCTTTTTACCACCACATTGCCACTGTGGTCAGAAAGTCCTTCTATGTGGTACATCTCATTGCTAAGGATTTTGCATCCAGGAAGAAAGAGATCATTGTCTCCCTCTACTCTTCCCTCAATTGGCCAGTCATCAAGAACAATGCCCCATTTGGCATGTACCTCACTAGACACCTGCAACAACTGGAGAGGCCCCAAAAGTACCTCACAAAGAGGATCCTAGGCCTTAAACACTTGTCCTATATGGACAGACTCAAAAAACTCCAGCTATTCTGTCTCATATCACCTACTTAGAGGTGATCTCTGCTTGACTTACAAAGCCATGTCTGACCCAACTCTGTTAGAAATTCCACATCTAAAGAAATCCCAATCCCTATGCACCACATGCTCCAGAAACCTCAACCTCATTACCACAATCAACATCCTGAAGGGACAGGTTCATAACCGAGAGACTGCCTATGCTATGGAATAGACTTCCCATACATGTCAAGCAGAGCACCTCACTGGCCCTCTTCAAGAGAAATCTTGATGAGTGGATGAGAAATAGAAAATTCACACCTGGGATCACTCCAGTGGCTCTACTCGACTGAGGATTCTAGGAACTAAGGTTGGGTGGCACGATGCCAGGCTAATCCTATGGGCTAGGCTTATAAAAGCTCTAGAGTCATTAGCCTTGTGCAAACCCATGAACCTATGAACAGGTATATACTAACACCTTATACAAGCATATCTTAAACACAGACAATTCACATAATTTAACATTTTTTATTTTATGCACTGTATATAAACCAATACATGGAGGAAATTTAAAACACTTAACCGAGTTACAAGAAATGAAATGGATGTTGTGCTTCAATGCATACACTGCTCTTGGTCTTAATGGAACTTTCTCTTTACGACCAATGCTTCAAGATCTACAACCACTGGTACATTAATCACATGCTTTTACTTAAATACTGCAGTTCTAATACAGAGAATCACTAGCCTGAAGAAGCTTTAAGGCAAAAGATTTTACTAGCAACACAACTTTTGGATACTGCTGAAGAGTTATTTTTAAACTCTTGTACTTAACTTTTGGATTTTGCAGAAGAGTGATTTTAATATTTCATTATTAGGTGCTCCAGACAAATGCTTAGGGTTGTAGCTGTGGCACAGGCTGACGTGCATGACTGTCTCCACCATGTTGTCATTTCAATGGATGGGGTAAATGACATAATTGGAACGAGGGGTGTCTGTCATGGAATGAGTGTTGTCTGTGATGGGATGTATGCTGAGAGGGGAATGTCATCCTCATGGGCGTAGGTCAGCCACATCATCTGCTGTTTGCCAATGTGACCATGCGCGATCATGCTCCCATAGTGGCTGTACTTCCACTGCACCATCAGTGAGTGTGCTGTCCACAGCCATACATGGCAAGCCATGGGGTCATGGTCCTGGGCATCCCTGTGAAGGGATCTCATCCAGTAGACATCAGTCGCATTCAGGCAGAAGCAGTGACTCTTACCTTGGGTATGGATGTGCCAGTGTAAATCATGGCAGAGCCAATTCTCATTGTTAGGGATGACAATGATGAACCGCCACCTCTACCATGCATGGCTCAGACCTATCCGACAAATCAAGACGTAGAGCCAGCACAGAGCTTGGCTGTGTCCATGTAGACTCTCACACACCAATTTCACCTGGAGGACCCCTACAGACCCACACAAAACAGTTACATGGTTCAGCCATGCAGCTTAAAACTCATTTTGCCTTGCTGGCCATTTGTTGGTTTATGCAGATGTCTGCTACTTCTCTTTCCTACTCGCATACACTCACCTAGCTTTTGTGTTAACCTAGGCATCCTTCTCCCCCACACAACACCATGTGCAAGTGATAATAACTGTGCCATATCCCTGTTTTCTACCTTTTTGATTCAGGGATACATAAGCTTTGTGTCTGATGCTCAGGGTGCATAGCTGACTTAAAGTGCTTAGCATATCTGCATTCGGGGTGTTGAACTGGTAATTTTCTCTTTGACTTATATTGGCCTTGGAAAGTTACACAACTGATAGCATCAACATTTTTTAACTTTATTGTGAATGACCTTGTGAGGGTTGTGAAGTCAGAAACTGCAATGTGTATAATTACTTTCTAACTTCTCTCTTTAATGATTTTCCATTACAAATGTGTTGTGATAAACTGGGCCATACCGTGACCATCACTAGTTTTGAGGGGTATGACTGGGAATCTTTGAAGCCTGAGGACTACTACTTAATAATGAGCACATTTAAGTCACACAAGTCTCTGTGGTCACATGTTAAGATTACTACTGTATTAATCTCCCACGTTTTACTTGCTTACAGTACCAATTAGTGTGGTATAGCAATATGCCACTCAATCATATTATTACACACTACACACTAGGGTTGAGATTTATCTTGCAAATGCAGTAGCTGACATGGTTATAGTTCAGGGCTGACTCTGTCTGATGCAAGCAGTGGACAGCCAATACATGGGGAGGTAAAGATTGTGTGAGCTGCCTGGCATCAATGTTACTGTATGTATGTGAGTAGGAGGAAGGTTCTAAGCCCATAGGTGGTGAGTAAGTGTGCTATGCATTGTCTTTTTAGCCAATGCAAGGGCATACTGAGCATGCCTATGTCTGCCTACACCCACAGCAGCTGGCGGATTCTCCCTGACTCATGTGCCTGTGGCTGTGATAACCGTGGCATTGGTGGTGAGATGTGTGCCCCTTCCCCTTGTTGATCCTACTGAAGCTGTTTCCTCAGAATTATGTTGTGTAGCATGGCACAAACTGTGAAATAGTTTGAATATTTCTGTACATATCTGTGGAATGGACTGCAGGGCTCCCCCAGATGTATCTAGGTGCTGGGACTATGACTTCAGCAGCCCAAACACATGATCTATGATATTTCTGGTTTGAGTGTGTGCCTCATTATGGCATTCTTCCATGGGTGTGTGCGCATTTCTGATGGGTGTCATCAGCCATGGCTCCAGTGCATAGCCTGCATCCCCCCAGTGAATGACCCTGTGGGATATCCCCCCTAGCAAACATCTGGTGCCAGATATATGAGTAGTGGTAACTGTCAGGTTTGCCAGCACACAAGTTCAAGATGATTCCCCTGGCATTACACCTGATTTGACAGTTAATAGAATGGTAGCCCTTTCTGTTAATGTAGAGCTTACCCTATTCCCTGGGTGGTGCCAACAATTCTATATGTGTGCAATCTATGACACCCAGTACTTCAGAGTAGTGTGCTACCTGGTAGAACTCCTGCATATTTCTGGCCCTCTCCTTAGAACTATGGGAAAAATATATGTGGTCATGGGCATGTTGGAGCATAGCATTCAAGAGTTGGCAGAGGATCCTGGATGCTGATGCCTGCGACACCCTGAGCATGCCCACTGCTGGTCTCAGAAAAGTACCTGCAACTAGGATTCTTAGGATTACACATACCTTTGTATCCACTGGGATGGGTTCCCCTCAGTTGACTCTGTCTTTGAGTTTAGGACAGCAGAGGTTACAGAGTTCCTGTAGTGTGTCCCTGGCCACCCTATAGTGCTCTACAATTTCCACATCATGTAGGTTGTGATAAGTTAAACGGGTCCTGGAAACTCTTCTCCTTCTTGGCCTAGGCTTATTAGAAACAGCGGCAGCATTGGCTTCAGCCTCTAGCACATACAGATATATTAAAGAAGCAGCAGAATCCCCTAACATTCTGTCCATGTAGACTCCTTTCCATGGCTGTATTCCAAAGTTTTGGAATTTGCAGGAAAAACAAGCACAGATTCTACATGGTTGCTTCATGCCCTGTTGAAAAGCTCCACCATGCTGGATTGGTTGTTCAGCATGCAGTTCAGCTGCTTATGCAGTAATTAGCATGCCAGCTTGCATGTGAATGAGCTCCTCTACACGATGCTTACTAAATCTAAAACTGTTTGTGGCTGTGTGCAAAATGACAGTATCGGATTTACTGAATCCTGGGGAATATCTCTTACCTTCTTAGCACATGAACCAATGACAAAGTCATACAGTGATGAGGGGCAAAGGCCCAGAATCAGAGATGGATTTCTCTTACTTTCTTAGAAAGTTGCTAAAATAACATTGTTTTCATAGGCATACATTTTCTAAAGGATATGAAGTCTCAAACTCAAATCTTGTCATTATTTTTTGACTACCATCCTCGGTGATTTGCCAGAAACCATAAGATGTTACAAGTAACAAACCAACATTTATGCAACATCAGAAGCATTCTGTAAAACCAGGGACAGTTATAAGCCTTGTTTCTCATAGATAGCAACAAGTATTTTAACTTATTTCACACATGCCAGATGGTTAAATAAGCAAATGACCACTGGATAAACTAATATAATCTACAAACAGCCCCTACTCCCACCCAGTATAGATGCACCCACTTTTTCAAGTAAATCTCATCTAATTGTGATGAAAAATATAATATTGCTTAAACTCTTAGAGCAAGAAAAGTCCAAAGTAAGGAATAAGCTTTAAATATTGCTGTCATATACTTAGAAAGTTGCTAGAATGACAGTTTTTGCATCTGCATGTATTTTGTGAAAGACAAAGTCTGAGAAGTCAAATATTGATCATTATTTAGTGACTACAGCCTTCAATGATTTGGGGCAGCCATGGTGGTGCAGCGGTTAGCATTGCTGCCTCACAGCAAGAGGTTCTCTGGTTCAATTCTCGGCTGGGGTGCCTTCTGTGTGGTGTCTGTATGTCCTCCCTGTGGTCACGTGGGTTTTCTCCGGGTGCTCCGGTTTCCTCCCAAAGACATGCAGTAGGTGAATTGGTCACTCTAAACTGGCCCTAGGTGTGAGTGTGTGCCTTCTGTGGAAGGCTGGGTGCCGTGCTTGCAACTCGACACTGTAAAACTCCACTGCCAATCATAAGCGGACTGATGATCTGCTGTGGCGACCCCTAACCGGGAAAAGCCAGAAGAAGTCTTCAATGATTTGCCAGAAAATCACAAATTTTTTGATGCAAGGACCAAAAACATTTGACAAAGTCAGAGGCATTCTATGAAATTTGGGACAGTTTTAACTTTGATAAAAGTCCACATGCAAGTGAAGTGAATGGCTGTAAAATATATCACTCTCAGTCTTCAAATAATTGGTTCCTTGTTCCAAACCACGATAAGAACACCAACATGCACAATTCCAGTAAAAAAGGATTTATTGTATGCTAGCACTGTCAGTAAGCGCTTTCACCTCCACGGCTTTATCAAACTACAAAGTGCATAGTCAGTAAAAACATTTAAATACAATAAGATCAAACCCAATAGGTTCAAAATAAAACAATTAAAAATGACATCATTAAATGAGGACACACTTTCCTGAGTTAACCCTTAGTGGTAAGCATATATTATGGTCTAAATATCCTCTTCCTCTTAAGGGCAGGTTGCACTTGCACCTTGTCATTAATGCCAGGGATTTTATCTGCCCTGAGCCTAATAATCCATTTAAGTTCACATTCTAAAAGGCAAGTATCTACATCCCTCCCTAATATTGGTCTTTAATTGTTGCAGTACACTAAATACAAACTCATGCTCAGCTCCCATTATTCTAATGTGTTTCGCTAAAGCATTACTGTCAGATCCAGTTCTGACTGCATATACATGTTCACGTATCGTTCCTGAGCTGCCTACTGGTCTTCCCAGCGTAGACGCTGTGCAGGAAAGCATACGGGCCAAATAGACTACATATGTACTAATACAACTTGTGTCTGTGGTGAACACATACTCTACTTTTGTTAATGGGTGTTGAAAATCTTTCCTGTCATCTATAAAATGACACTGATTACAATTATTACAAGGGACCGTGTTACGTTGCTCCCTCACCATCATATTCCTGGTTAGTGGTCTATTACACAGCTTACTTTTCAAGTTCTGTTTATTCTTATACATAAACCGTGGACCTTCTCCCACCAACTTACTCAGACTTTCATCTAAATTCAACACCTGCCAATGCTGTCTAACGATGTCTGTGACCTTATTTACATCCCTGGTATAAAATAATGGAAACCTTAAGACATCCTGTGCTGACGTATGGCATAACCTAATATCCTCATTTCTTGCTGAGAAGTAAGGTTTCGCTAAACCTTCTCTTATTGCATCCACTTCCATCATATGTTTCATTATGTCCTTTGGATCATACCCTCTCAATCAACCTATTCTTAAGGCTTCGTACTTCTAATTCATACCCTTGGGGGCTGGGGTTCAATCTAGATGCCCTCATGGACTGACCTCTCATAATATTAGAAAAACATAATTTGGGTGCATTGAGCGTCTATGTAAAGGCTATTCCTAAAACAGGATTTCCTATATATGGGCGTCTTCAAAAGTCCACTTGGTAATCTAATAGTGTTTACATCTAAGAATCGAAGCTCATCTCTGGAATAATTCAAGGCGAACTTCAAATAACCACTAACCTCATTGATCTTATCAACAAACATTGTTAGAGATGCCTCATCGTCTTTCCATACAAAGAAAAGATCGTCCACGAAACGTCTGTAAAACCCCACTTTCTCTACAAACAAATCCATCTTGAACAACACCTCTTCTTCCCATTCTGCCATTACTATATTGCGTAGCTATTGGCACATGATGTGCCCATAGCTACATCATCTTTGCAGATACAACTCTTCACCGAAAAGGAAAACATTATTCTCCAATACTATCTCCAAAAATAAAGTTAGTATTTCTATAAATGTCTCTTCAAAATCACCATTCCTCCTCATATAGTTCTGACACCTAATAATCCCTTCAATATTAGGGATAACTGTGAAGAGGCTAACTACATCCAAAGTCACTAAGATATACTCCTCATGTTCATGTAGCTCTCGTATATTCATACAGTTCTATCAAGAATTGTTTACTGTCCTTCAAAACATACTTATTCTTCTCAACCAAAGGCCTCAGAAAATACTCCACTAGGATGGAGAAAGGTTCGTAAACCATCCCTGTCCTGCCACTATCGGGCATGGGTGGATGAATAATCGACTTATGTACCTTAGGGAGGCCTTTTATTTCTGGTATCTTAGGGTTCCTAACCTTCAGATAGTTAAACAACGAATCAGGGATCATCTTACTCTGATATAAATCATCCAATACATCAAACACTTGAAATAACTTCATACCAACCTCATTCAAACTTATCTTAGTATAAAATCCCTCATCTTCCAACAAACTAGTCATGCTACGTACATACTCCTCTTTATCTAGGACCACTACCGGTCCTCCCTTATCTGAGGGTCTAATGACAATGTCACTATCTTCCATTAAACCATTCAGAGCCTTCCTTTGCATATAAGTAAGGTTGTACTTAACATTTTTATTCATTCCCTTTTTCATATTATAATACATATGCAAATCATTCTCCACCAACTTATAAAAGGTTTCTAACAACGGATGCAAAGGGGGTATATACAAGCTGTTGGGACGAAATCTATCTATCCCTTCCAACCTCTCATTATTCCCTCCATAGTCCATTCTTAACTGTACTTTCCTTAGAAATAATTTAAGGTCTATTATCGAATCAGTTATGTCACTGTCTCTGGTTGGTATGAAACTCAGGCCTCTATCTAACACCTCTTCTTCATACCTAGTGAGATCACGCTTTGAGAGGTTCATTACTAGGGACCCCCTACCCTTTCCCACATCCTCTTGAGGGTAGGTCCTGTATGCTCCCCTCCTGAACCTTTCCTCTTGTTCCGTCCCCTGCTCTGCGACCTCCGTCTCCCTAATTGTCCATTGCTGGCTATTGGGAAAGGGGCTGGTGTGTTCGTACCATTTACAGACGCAGCGGGAAATACCTGTGGGAAGGAATTACCTCCATTACTCATTACCTTCCTTCTAACAACGGGTACATCATCATTTCTCACTTGTTTCAATACTTCTGTTGACACCATATCATTGGACAAACTGGTACTACCATCAGATACATTAATGCCCCCAGGTCCCACATTCAAAATATCGGTATTATTAGGATTATTAATAACAACCTTGTTGCTCAGGGTATTCCTATTATTAGAGTTCACTACATCAATCTCATTCAAGTGCAAGTTAGCTGTACTACGTATGCCCTCATTAATCTCAGTAGGCACATTAACAACATTTTCATTTAAACATACATTATTAACATCCCTTACATTATTAGACCAATCCCTCCTACCCCTTATATTACCATTAAAAGTATTCACACTGCTCCGTGCATCGGAGCGTGTATCACTCACACGAGGCCAAGTAAAGACTTGGCCACATTTAAAATCCGTAATATCTCTTAAAAGTTTACTGCGCTTTTGCTCAAGTAGGCGCTTCTCAAACAATTTCACATTGTCCAACAGCCTCTCAATACCGCTTGAAGCATTCAGTCCCTTATACTTCAGTAACACATTATTATACTGTTCATTCACTTTCAAACGCAGTTCTTGTTCTTCTTTCAAATGAAACTCATTCAAGAGTTTCATATAGTCAAAACTCAAATTCAAGTTGAGTTGCTGCCACTTCTGTAGCAAAGAAGGATAAGTGTTACCTGAAGTTGGCATTTTGAATCTGCCAAGTCCACGGGGAACTACGCGTTTCAAAATGCATGCTTCAAAGTGTTGACGCTGCAACTGTAGCTTTTTCAGCTTAACAAAGTCCAATTCCAATCGATTTAAGACTTCCCCTAGCTCCACTGCATTATCCAAGTCATTCGACCCATCCGAAAACGAATCTGGTTCATACGCCAGCAGCAAATTCTCCTTCGAGTTCAGGCAATCTTCAAACCTGGATACACTCCGCTCTAACACTTCCGGTTCATCTGGCCTATAAGGCAACTCCAGCTCAGTACTTGCTTCAGGTACAGCCATCTCCCTCTGGTGGTCTAACGATATAATAACAATCAAACAGCCAACACAAACCACCAAACAGATTAACTTCACTGCAACTTGAAATAAAAAGTCAAAAATAAAAGTCCACATGCAAGTGAAGTGAATGGCTGTAAAATATATCACTCTCAGTCTTCAAATAATTGGTTCCTTGTTCCAAACCACGATAAGAACACCAACACGCACAATTCCAGTAAGAAAGGATTTATTGTATGCTAGCACTGTCAGTAAGCGCTTTCACCTCCACGGCTTTATCAAACTACAAAGTGCATAGTCAGTAAAAACATTTAAATACAATAAGATCAAACCCAATAGGTTCAAAATAAAACAATTAAAAATGACATCATTAAATGAGGACACACCTTTCCTGAGTTAACCCTTAGTGGTAAGCATATATTATGGTCTAAATATCCTCTTCCTCTTAAGGGCAGGTTGCACTTGCACCTTGTCATTAATGCCAGGGATTTTATCTGCCCTGAGCCTAATAATCCATTTAAGTTCACATTCTAAAAGGCAAGTATCTACATCCCCTCCCCTAATATTGGTCTTTAATTGTTGCAGTACACTAAATACAAACTCATGCTCAGCTCCCATTATTCTAATGTGTTTCGCTAAAGCATTACTGTCAGATCCAGGGCCAAT
Source organism: Protopterus annectens (assembly GCF_019279795.1). Taxonomy (NCBI): domain Eukaryota; kingdom Metazoa; phylum Chordata; order Ceratodontiformes; family Protopteridae; genus Protopterus; species Protopterus annectens. Next base: position 1,164,454,324 of record NC_056726.1, read on the forward strand.
AGGCCAAATAGACTACATATGTACTAATACAACTTGTGTCAATGCACCCAAATTATGTTTTTGCTAATATTATGAGAGGTCAGTCCATGAGGGCATCTAGATTGAACCCCAGCCCCCAAGGGTATGAATTAGAAGTACGAAGCCTTAAGAATAGGTTGATTGAGAGGGGGTATGATCCAAAGGACATAATGAAACATATGATGGAAGTGGATGCAATAAGAGAAGGTTTAGCGAAACCTTACTTCTCAGCAAGAAATGAGGATATTAGGTTATGCCATACGTCAGCACAGGATGTCTTAAGGTTTCCATTATTTTATACCAGGGATGTAAATAAGGTCACAGACATCGTTAGACAGCATTGGCAGGTGTTGAATTTAGATGAAAGTCTGAGTAAGTTGGTGGGAGAAGGTCCACGGTTTACGTATAAGAATAAACAGAACTTGAAAAGTAAGCTGTGTAATAGACCACTAACCAGGAATATGATGGTGAGGGAGCAACGTAACACGGTCCCTTGTAATAATTGTAATCAGTGTCATTTTATAGATGACAGGAAAGATTTTCAACACCCATTAACAAAAGTAGAGTATGTGTTCACCACAGACACAAGTTGTATTAGTACATATGTAGTCTATTTGGCCCGTTGCGTTTCCTGCACAGCGTTCTACGTTGGGAAGACCAGTAGGCAGCTCAGGGAACGTATACGTGAACATGTATATGCAGTCAGAACTGGATCTGACAGTAATGCTTTAGCGAAACACATTAGAATAATGGGAGCTGAGCATGAGTTTGTATTTAGTGTACTGCAACAATTAAAGACCAATATTAGGGGAGGGGATGTAGATACTTGCCTTTTAGAATGTGAACTTAAATGGATTATTAGGCTCAGGGCAGATAAAATCCCTGGCATTAATGACAAGGTGCAAGTGCAACCTGCCCTTAAGAGGAAGAGGATATTTAAACCATAATATATGCTTACCACTTAGGGTTAACTCAGGAAAGGTGTGTCCTCATTTAATGATGTCATTTTTAATTGTTTTATTTTGAACCTATTGGGTTTGATCTTATTGTATTTAAATGTTTTTACTGACTATGCACTTTGTAGTTTGATAAAGCCGTGGAGGTGAAAGCGCTTACTGACAGTGCTAGCATACAATAAATCCTTTTTTACTGGAATTGTGCGTGTTGGTGTTCTTATCGTGGTTTGGAACAAGGAACCAATTATTTGAAGACTGAGAGTGATATATTTTACAGCCATTCACTTCACTTGCATGTGGACTTTTATTTTTGACTTTTTATTTCAAGTTGCAGTGAAGTTAATCTGTTTGGAGGTTTGTGTTGGCTGTTTGACAGTTTTAACTTTGCTTCATACAAACACTTGGTAGGAAATGGGTAAGCTTGCTGAACAAGTTTGCCCTTTATGGATGACCTAGGAAAACTCTTTTTTTTAATTACTTACTGACAGTCACAAAGTAAGTAAATGAAGATGGAAGGAATCCGACCCTTTAACCTTGGCACAGGAAGTACCTCATTAACAGCTCAGAGCTTTAGTGCTCATTGTTAAGTTTCATTCAATGCATTCAATGCATATGCACACTAGTCCTGAGAAGCCATGTTTTAGAATAAACAGCATGACCGTAAGATGTTTTCAACCACAGCTAGCCAAGCAAAAATTGTAGGAGGCATACACGCTTACATTATGAGTTTTCAAAGTTCAGAAGTAGCTTCTTCTATTTAAAATCTACCATATTGCTTACTTCAACATCTCAAAATAGAATTAAGCTATATTTAAAAATAAAAGTTCAACATTCATGTTTGTGATTAAACTTTCTGAAATTCACATTTGTTGTATCATGTTCTGTGTAATGAGTAGAATCTTGAACTTGCTTAAACTTTGGCATTGCTTATCTGAGTGCATCAGATGCCATCTTCTGGATCAGTTTCATAAAAAAAGTAAAAAGAGGGCTCTAATGCATGCGTTGGACATGGTGCACAAACCAGGCAGTAGTAAAATCCAGGCTCAAGAGAACAGTTTCAAACTCTCCACCCTTTCTGAGTTTGTATGACCACTGAACTGCTAATGTAAATAATCTCCTTACATGGGGACACATACCAAACTTGATTATGGCTGTACAAATGGTAATGAGTAGCAGGCTGGTGGTATGACTGGCAAGACTGTAAATAATTATTAAAGGGCCCATGATGTATTATGTGGCACCTGGTTATTTAAGTTGAAAAATCTGAATTTTTAGCAAAAACTGACAATAACAGCAACATGGGAGCTATGTATAAATGGGCATGATACAACCTACCTGCTTACTGAGCAAGACTTTTACAAAAGCAAATTACCCAATACATTGGTGCTGTGCAAGTACTAGGCACTGCACAAGTGGACAGCACTGCTCACATGGTAAGCATTGCACAAGTGGCCAGCACTGCACACATGGTAGGCACTGCAAATGTGGTAGGCACTTCACAAATGGCCAGCACTGCACATGTGAAAGGCACTGCACATGGGTAGGTATTACAAGGATACCTAAGAAATACTTGTAGTGTCTATCATTTACCTTTTCTTTCACAAAAAGCCTGCAAATTACATTCATCACATAAGCTAACTAAACTAGACGGCAATGCTGAACATAGCAATTTTTTTCCATTAAGTTGTTTTATTGACTTTCTTTGGACCCCCCCCCCTTTGTACTGTGGGCTATGGGTGGCCACCTAATACAATTCACCACTGACAACAGCATCCCATTAAATAAGGAGTACTTGTGTAAGCTGTACATGAATAAAACAGGTCCTGTTTGTATAAGAGAGTTGAGACATCACTTTTACCCATACATCGGTGTAAGGCACAGGCATTAATTTCATGTACTTGGACAACAGATCAAACATAAGTGTAAAAAGATATGAAGCACTAAATTTATATTTAGCTGTATAGATTTGTATATATTGCTTATTTTTTCAATAGACAAGTACTGTGAGCAGGAACTAGCAATTTAAGAAAGCATCTAGTACTTCTAACCCACTTTGCCACACTGTGGCCTCCCAGTAGCACCACTACTCCAATAATGTCACTGTCACAGTTACCTTTGCATTTTCTAAACTTTCTAACCATGTAATTCAATTAGCATTTGTTGAACTTTATTTTTGCTATGATCCCACCAGAATGGGCAAGGATAATTTCAAAATATATATGGACAGTTTAATTCAGCCTGTCAGCTAGCATGTTTTTGGGAGGTGGAAGGAAACCAGACTGGGACTGTCTGAAGAAAATCCACACAGGCAAAAGGAGCTCATGAAAAAGTGTACAGACGACTGAAGTTAAGGAAAGAACTTGGTTATGATGTTTATCTCACAGTCACTAGCTACAGGGTTTGATTCTCATCCTTGAAAGAAGACTGGCTAGGCTTAAAATTGCCCGCAAGGGCAGATAACCTAGTACATACCTATGAACTATGAATATGCTGCCATTATAGGGCACTGTGAAATAAGACAAACACCATTTTCACTAATGTGCAAACAACCATTAGTGCCTTTTGTGCACTATACCTGGTTAGTTTGATGCAGGTTCTTTGCTGAATAACTACATCTGTGATTTCCAGGAATAATTCACAGACAGCTGATTAAGTTAAATACCTTCATATCTCTGGGGGCAGTCGTGGCTTCTTTTAAGCAGTCAGTTTTGGAATCAGACTTTCCAGCCACTTTGCTTCTAGGAAGTAATTAGGAAAGAATTTCTCACATTTGCTTTGAATCTGACAGTTATTTTAACAATTCAAGACCAGATGATGGCAACTGTAAAACTTTTATTTTTTTCATAAGGGAAACACTGTCATGGCATTCTTACACGCTTTGAGCTATGATGATTTTCACATGACTGGGAAATCCCCATAAAACAATTTTTATTGACCTAGTTACACTTTTGAGGTCATGGCACTCCTTGTCTACAGTAACATACACATACTTATGTCATGTGACCTATTTAGTGTACATTTTATAGTGGGTCTCATAATTAAGCTGTTAAGTATAACGTGGCTGAGGATTTATTCATGTAGGGCCTTCCTTGCGGAGCTCTTTGTCTTGCTGCATTATTGATTCTCTGCTCAATGAGCTATTTAACAAAGCATTCAGACATTTTTTATGTAGGCAGTCTTTTTAATCATTTAATTTCTTGAGTTTTAAGCATTAATTCCAATCTGTAATAATTTATTACTCTGTCAAATTAGATTACTATATATTGATATGTATTTATAGGCCTTATTGAGGGCCTACTTACATTATAATTGTATTTGCACTGTACTTTGATCTTTTATAAAGGCATTTTAAATTAATAATGAATTTGCCCTTCTTGATGAAGTACAATAACACTGTGTTTTCAGTTGCTTTCATTGGTGATAATACGGCATTAAGTATGAGTTATCGAATATAGAATGATGCTTATTTCATCCTATCCATTAAACATTTATAAATGCCTTATTATACGTAAAATAACTGTTTATCAGTCTGAAGCAATTGCCATCATATGCATTTAACTTTAACACCTTTCCTGATGCTCAGAAATTTTTTATATCTTTCTCTAATCTTTATTGATTATAGCAAATGGTACATGCAAAATCACTGTTTTGCTTTTATTCTTACAAACCTTATTCTGTTAGGCCTACGGCATATTCAATGAAATCAGTGCAATGGGATACATTATATGACTGATACAAGCAAATTCCTGAACAAGAACCACAGCACATTAATGAGTTATTCCATTACAGACTCATGTTTCTGGTTAACTTTTTGCAGTGTAGTGAGTTCACAGGTAATAATGTTGCATATAGGACTGTGCCACACTTTACCCAAGGAACCTCACAACAGTCTGCAAGCATTTCTCAGTATGACTGACCTGTTCTGATATATGAAAAACTGTGAAGCTTTTATAGGATATACTAATTATTGTTTTTGAAATTCCTTTCACACAATTCCTTCAGAATGTATTCTTTTTCCTGTCATAGGTATTTAACTTTGACTGTCCTGCATCATAAGCAAAACATTTATGACTACTCACGCTGAAATCAATTAACATGTTATGCCAAAATGTCCTTTGTAGAACACACACACACACACACACACACACACACACACACACACACACACACACGCACGCACACGCACACACACACACACGCACACACACACACACACACACACACACACACACACACACACACACACGTTCTGCTGACATCCTCTTATAACAGTCATTATAACACTGAGAACCACTGTCCATATGTGGAATTCATATTAGTAAAAACATACACTATATGGATGCACAGAAGTCTTTTCACATAATCTAAATTCTCTAGGCATTCATTATTACTTTAGAATGCATTAGAGTATTCCATTACCTCAAGTGCATCTTACATCCATTTCAAGAAACTCCAGTGGAATCAGTGGTCCTCTTTTCAGATAGCTTTAAGTGTGCAATGTACAATGTATTCCATTCTGTGCACACTGGTTATAATGTCTCATGGTAAAATCCATTAACCTGTCCTGGTATAGCTATTCCTTATGGAGATGCACACATAAAATATGCAGACCTACATGCAGAAAATGCGCAGACACACACACACACACACACACACACACACACACACACACACACACACACACACACACGCACATACAAACCAAACTCAGTTGTAACTATTCCACAGTCTTAGCCACTACTTTTAATTACAATGGAACAAATCATCTCAGCCCACTGAAAAGTTGATAACACCTCATCCATGGGCCACAATAATAAACACGATTGCCTGGTTATCAGTACCAAATATGGCCTATTGAACTCCATATTTAACCTCTTTAATCTATACCTGTCCACTGGTTACATTTCCAAAACCTGAAAAACAACAACTGTAATGCTGTTATACACAGGCGGCCCAACTACAGACCAGAGTGAGCAGAGATTACACAGTGTGTCCAGCATATCTGGACCTGGAGAAAGACTTGTAAATTTGAATATAAATCCTTACGTTGTGTGATGGATAGCTAACTGGTTTTCTGACAGTACTCATGTGGTTAAAGTCATAGCTGACACTTCTGAAAGCAAAAAGGGTAGCAGTGATGTACCATAAGGTTTGGTGTTGGATCCTTCTCTCTTATTTGACATCAATTTCTCAGAGCTTTATGGCAACACTCCTGGACTATGGTTATTTAAGTTTGGTGATGGCTGTAAATTGGGAGGTGTTATTAGATTTTTCACTAACTCACAAATGGTCCATCATGGGTTAGTCCATATCAACAACTGGTATATGGACAATGGTCTCTATACTAAAAAACATGATCTGCATGGTCAGACGTATGAATCTATATGGACAATGGTCTCAAATTAAAAGAAAAAATGTAGTATAGTTCAGTTTGGCAAACAAAATATTTTCTTATCCCATACAGGTGAGACACCTATCTGATCAGACTCTGTCATAAGGGATCTAGCCTCTCTTGCCCATATTTCTTCATCTTTTGACCAAGATGTCTTCATAGCAGTTTGTGGCCCTTTTATGTTGGCACAGGAAGCTGCTCATTTAAACCTCAAAGCTTTAGTGATCTCCTCTAGATCCAGAGAAATCTTAATTCCCCTTTACTCATATGTCATCAGAACCATTATCGAATACAATGCTGTTTTTGGCATGTATTTGTAAACATATCGCTCATCTTGAGAAACTCAAAGATTACTAACTAGATCAGTGTCCTCAAAAATCTTATTTATCTGGACACATAGGCTGCCTTCTCTCTGAACTTGGTCTCTTATACACCTCTCCAAGGGGATCTGCATCTAGTCTTTCAAGACATGAAAAATCGAACTCTCTTTGATGTTCTATTCATTCCTCTGAGAAACAAATGGTTCCTGAAATACTCAGACAAAGGAACTAAACCTTCATCAAATGATAGATAAGACATATCAGAGCGATAGATTCATATTTCAGTGTATCCCTACCTCCAGAGCAACCTTCCACTACATATCAAGCAGACTAGTTGCCTTGCTACCTTCAAGGTAAACCTAGGTAATTGGAAGAACAGCCTCAAATTCTCCCCATCTATCTTGTGCTACCTTCATTGAGGCTGGATGGAATTATTAAATATGAAACTTTGACTTTGGCTTATAGGATAGACATGTAATGGTCTGTAGACTGATTATCTATGAACCAAAGGACATATTCTGGTTGAAATTCCAGATAAAAAAAGAAAATGCAGCTATATTCATAGGTAGGTACTAGGCTATCGGCCCAAGGGCCTAAGTAAGACTAGCCAACAAGGTTCCCTGGCTTATGCCACCCAAGAAAGTTATTTTCCTGTGCCCCTGTTGAGCAGAGCCACAGAAGTGATTTCTGGGGTGTATTTCCTAGTTCCCATCCACTTATCAAGATTTTTCTTGAAGAGTGCTAATGAAGAACTTTGCTTATAGGTTCATAAATAATCAGGTCTGCCAAGTCTTGAACACAGGACCCTGTACACCACAGTCAGAGCAATTTACCACTACACCATGTCACTGTTTGAAGCTGCTGAGTTCTAACCATATGAAATGTGTACCTTATGAGAGTTGTATGATTCAAAACACACCAATGGCAGTAAAGAAAAACAGTGCAGAAATTCCTTTCCAGATCTATCTTACAACAAAAGCATTCAGATCAGACAAGCCAAACCTTGCAATATAAATGCTAAGGGGCACTGAACAAAGTAAAGGTAGTTGCATTCTGTCTCTATTTCAAGTTACTTCATTTTAGAAAGTGACCATGGTAATGATAAGAGACCTGGCTGAGAGGAGCAGCATACCAGGCTGTACAGTGACATAATATATTACCATGTAATATGCACCCTTTAATCTGCAGACAACATGACTTGAGTTACTCAAGCACAGAGATGGAAATAGAGACTAGGCATGAGCCAGAAGAAGGAAAGCCCATCTCATAGCCTACTGCAGCAGCAACTCACAGTCAGAATAACTCCAACAAAAAAAAAGAGCACAGGGCTACAGAAACAAGATTTTAGGGCCAACAGAATGAAAAAAATAGACTATTTTTAATTTCCTTTGGTGGGTGCACTACTGTCCTATTCAGTGTTACTGTGCAGTGACTTCTCTGCTTTTAGAAGCTATAGGTATTGTAGCCAGTTAGCAAACTGGTAGTAAGGGACAGATCAACAAAGCTGCTGTATGCAGATGATGTGGCATTATAGGCAGACTCTGATCAAGAACTTCAGCAAAGGGTAGGGGAATGGAATACAAAACTGAGGATACATGGGATGAAACTAAGTACAGATAAGCCTGCGGTAATAGCAGCAAATTGTGGAAATCAAAAGAAACTGAGAATTGAGATAGCAGGGAAGACAGGGAAACAGGTTAACAGCTTCAAGTATCTGGGAGGGGTGGTTGAAGAGAAGGGAAGTCTGAATGAGGAAGTCAAAGCTAGAATTAGAGTGGCTGCAGCCAACTGGCATAGAGTGTCTGGGGTAGTATATGACATAACAATGCAAACTAAGCTGAAAAGTAAGGTGTACAAAACAGTAGTGTGACCAGTACTACTGTATGGTATGGAAACCTGGACAGTCAATGCAGAGCAGAAGAAAAAGCTAGAGGTGATGGAAATTAAGTAGTTAAGACAGGTAGTAGTATGCACACAGTGAGACAAATGAAGAAATGAGGACATAAGAACAGAAGCCAAAGTACTGCAGAAAAGATCAAACAAAACAGATTATGGTGGTTTGGGTGCATGTGCAGAAAAGCAGAAGACAATCTGGTGAAGAAGGTTTGGGACAGACAGGAAGAAGATATGAGGAAAGGAGGGTATCCAGCAAAGTGGTGGATGGATTGTGTGAGAGAAAATCTGTGACAGTCAGAAATGAGTGTCGAAGAAGGCAGGAGTGTAGCATTGAATCGAGATAGATGGGGGCAGTTAACATGACACCCCAACCCCATGTAGAAAAAAAAATGGGTGAAAGGGGGTTTGATGGTGTTCATGATTGTGGCCAGTGCTGACTACCCAGTGGGGTGTAAGCATCCTGAATTATGCAGACACCAATGACTCAACCAATTAGCTGTATAAAGTTAGATGTTCTGTCCTAGAATTTTTGTCCTGTGATTAAAAAAAAACTCTAGCTATTGTGTTCATCACCCAGCAGGCCTGACACTAAACTTTAGCTCAACCATATTAGCAGTTCAGTGTTAGTAATTGGCATTTATTTATGGTATAAACTAAAGCTACACTATTCATTGCCTGGCAACTGCTGTGCAGTGTGTTCAGTTGACCTATATAGTACTGAGTTGTAACTTAACTCTACACAGTAATTGTGTGAAATTAGCCTTATTTGGTAGAATATAGCTTAATTATGTCTCTTCATTAAATATTGTTACATTGGCTACCATCTAATCTAATTTCAGAGCATTACTCCAAATACTTTATCCATAAATTTTAGGGTGTACTACAGTACTCTCCTTCCATCCTCTGAGTACTGCAACCATCCTTGGTCCTCCGCCCTTTGGCATCATGGCTGTTCTCATCCCATCCATGTCATATCTGCTTACATCCGGCATTACTAGACAATGTAGTAACTACTTTATGCTTACCAATTGCTCACTGTTTCTTTCAGTTGGTAGTACAACATGTAAGATGTAAACATTTAATAAATATGGAGGCATACATCTGCAATCAGCTTAATATCAGTCAGCATCATAGGTTCATAGGTTGGTACTAGGCTATTGGCCCTAGCGTCTATACAAGCCTAGCCATAACAATTCCCTGGATATTTCTTCCCACAATATTTATTCACTGGACCCCTGTCTAGCAGGGTGACTGATGTGATCCCCAGGGTGAATTTCCTATCTCCCATCCAATCAAGGTTCCTTTTGAAGAGGGCCAAGGAGGTGCTCTGCTTGACATGCATGGGCAGTTTATTCCAGAGTATGGGGAGTCTTTGGGTCAGGAACTTATCCCTCCAGCATGTTTTGTTCATTGTGATGACAAGGTTTAGATCATTGTACATTCATCCTATATCCAGAACACCACCTCAATCAGAATGCATCACTAGGAAGAAAACTTATGCTGAGGTTATAAAGAAAAATATCCAAAAGCCACCTAGGTCCCACGCTAAAAGATCCCAGACTCCAGGAACATCTACTCAATCTCCTCTCAAACATACTACAAATCCACACAGATCACCCCATGAAGGCAAGCCTTGGCTGATAAGACATACTAAGTGTGCTTCCACATATGCAAGTGTTTTAGTAATTACAGAATTATATTCCAACACTCACAAGAGTGGACAGGAAGAGGGTGACTGCAAGCTACTTGTCCAGTGCCAGGAAATGTGATGTCACAATGGCCTTAGGGTGCTTTAAATGAGACAAATATGACTATGGCCTTGTTTCAACCCATGTGGGAATGAATGAGATGAGCAGCTCCACCTGGAGGGACGTGCCGAATGACATGATAGAACTACTCTGCATGGAATGGAGGTAAAAAAAGACACTAATTTTCAATAGTATCATGCCTTCATCAAGAATGATGCCTTGATACTAGGACAAGATAACTGTCTTCATCAATTGGCAAAGCAGTTGGTTTCATTCTAAGATGATCTAGTATGCGTTGGCCTGGGATAAAATGTTAGATAATATGTCTTGTTTTACCATGGGTGGCTTATAACTCTCATACTGGCTAAATCCTTTGCTGCCCAAATAATGTATTTTTAGGCAGAGTTCACCAAATGCCCATTCCAACAGGGTAAACTCTAACTCACATCTGTATTTGTCAGAAATATCATCACCTCAGATCAAACTACCAATAACCCTAAGCTTCTAAAGTTTTAATTAACCTTTAAAAATCCAGCTTTTGCATCATTGCTCCCCATAGATCCCCTTCAATAAACCCCACAACTTCAAGAAAACTACCTTAATACCATTAAGGGGTTACATATCAAACTAAATACCTTCTCATTAGGGGAAATCAGTTACTAAAGCATTGATTGGCGCACTTGCACCTCTAATAACGGTTATGCTCTACAAATGATCATGCTCAGCATTTCACAGATTTTGTTAAAAAAGAATGCACTGGAACAAAATGCAAAACTACCCACCAGAGGCTCTAATATCCTTGACCTGGTTCTTACAAGCCTAGCTCCTACTGCTACCCCATCCCACATCTGCTCAACTCTAATTAAATCTCATCAAAACCAGTCTTCTTTTCTGTCAGGTCTACTGATACTACCATACCACATAATAAAATCATCTCTAGTACTGCTCTAAAGCAAACCTACTTCAATTTAGAAAATACATACAGAACATTCCCAGCAATTCTCCACAAATGGTCCCTTCTGAAATGTCTGCCACAAGCAGCTCTGACATTTACCAGTACCTAAATAGCTAAATACAAGTGTCAGTACCCACCGCACCTTAAAGATAATGGTAAGTTCAGCATTAGATCTCTCAGCTAGAACTCCAAAGATAATAAAAAGTATAATAAAACAATGAAAAGAATGAAAAGTTGTAAGAAATATCATCGCCATACCTCAAGGACACACTGAAACATGCTTTTAATTACCTTGCTATATAAATATATATATATATATATATATATATATATATATATATATATATATATATATATATGGTTCTAGTTTAAATAACCGACAGCTGCTTTCACCGACAATGAATTTGCAAGCGCCAGAAGATCGACAATCCGGAAAACCGACGCTATGGATCAAAACACCGACACCGAGGATAGTGACTTGGAAAAAGGCTGTGTAAGTATGCAGTGGTGACGGACATTAGGGTGCGAGTAAGGTAAGTGTGGATATTGACGGTCTGTGGGGATAGGGGTGGGTTTAGTGATTTAGGGTCAGTGCGCGGGTTAGGTAAACGTGTGTTAGTGATAGTGTTTGGGTTAGGGGCGGGTTAAGTGAGTTAGGGTTAGGGCCTGTGTTAGGTAAGTGTGTGGTAGTAGTATTTTTTGGGTTAGGGGCGGGTTAAGTGAGTTAGGGTTAGGGCGTGGGTTAGGTAAATGTGATAGTGTTTGGGTTAGGGGTGGGTTAAGTGAGTTAGGGTTAGGGCCCATGTTAGGTAAGTGTGCGGTAGTAGTATTTTTTGGGTTAGGGGCGGGTTGAGTTAGGATTAGGGCGCGGGTTAGCTGAATGTGCGATAGTGACGGACCTTAGGGTAAGGGTTTGGGTTAGGGTTGTAGATAGTTTTGTATGTGAGGTTTAGTGTGGGTTTGTGAGGATTTTGGTGTGCTTGTGTTGTGTGTGTGGTTTTTGGACAGGGGATGTGTTTTGTTAGTTGATTGTTGTTATTGTGGTGTGTGCAGCGTATGAGGTTTCGTGTTTGTGGACCGTCGGTTATTTGTTTGTCGGGCATGTGAGGTTTCGTGTTTATGGTTTGTCGATTATGTGGTGTCGGTTTGTGTTGTCGGTGTTTTGCAGTGTCGGTTATGTAAAGTAGAACCATATATATATATATATATATATATATATATATATATATATATATGGTTCTACCTGACTTAGTCGACAGCGCAGAAGACCGACAACAGAATCCGGAGCTCCAGAAGATCGACAATGAAGAAGACCGACGTGAATCGCGAGTGCCAGAACATCGACAATGCAGAAGACCGACACGACGGATGACAACACCGACGCCGAGGATGCCGACATGGGAAAAGGCTGTGTGAGTATGCGGTAGTGACGGACGTTAGGGTGCGAGTCAGGTAAGTGTGGATATTGACGGTGTGTGGGGATAGGGGTGGGTTAAGTGAGTTAGGGTTAGGGAGCGATAGGGGTGGGTTAAGTGAGTTAGGTTTAGGGAGCGATAGGGGTGGGTTAAGTGAGTTAGGGTTAGGGAGCGGGTTAGGTAAGTGTGCGATAGGGATAGACTTTGGGATAGGGGCAGGTTAAGTGAGTTAGGGTTAGGGAGCGGGTTAGGTACGTGTGCGATAGTGATGGACCTTAGGGTTAGGGTAAGGTTTAGTGTGGGTTTGTAAGGATTTTGGTGTGCTTGTGGTGTGTGTGTGGTTTGTGGAATGGGGATGTGTTTTGTTTTTTATTGTTGTTATTGTGGTGTGTGCAGTGTATGGGGTTTCGTGTTTGTGTACCGTCGATTATTTCGTTGTCGGGTATGTGAGGTTTCGTGTTAATGGACTGTCGATTATGTGGTGTCGGTGATGTTGTTGTCGGTGTTGTGTGGTTTCGACTATGTCAGGTAGAACCATATATATATATATATATATATATATATATATATATATATATATATATATGGGAGTCACAGTGCCTGTTCTCCAGGCATCAGACACAAACCTTGTGGACACCCTGAGGTTGAGCAGTTTTTAAGTAGAGGCTTGGATAGTGCAAAGTTGGTACTGATGAGACTGTAGCCTTGTATGTTATCTAGTCCCATGGAAACATTATTTTTAGCCTTTGACAGGGATTCTAAAACTTGTTTCAAGGTGATGAGAGAAGAAACTAAATTTTCAGAAATAGTAGGCGTAATAGTGTGGACAGATGGGGTCTATATCACTTCAGCGAAAATCCTATTTGTTGAATACCATTTTGTCAAACCCGATTCACCAAAGCCTTAATCCAGTGAATGTTAATTTAAGCAAAAATTTTCCCACAAGAAAAAAAAACACTTGGCCAACCTAACAAGCATCACAAAATTCACGAAATTTAAAAACCACCCTGGTGGGGGGCTGCATTCCCCCACCCCTATACACCCCTAACCAAATATGCCAACTCCGAGACCCCACTACAGTGGGGAAATGGGCAAATTCCCAATGATGGCCAAAAGCTTTTTCCCCTCTGAAAAAAATTTGCTTATACGAGCATTCGACAGATTAAAACTTCAGTGAATAGAGTTCGACAAAATGGTTTTCGATGAACAGGTTTTTTGGCAAAGTGAAGTAGACCTGGACAGGCTGGGTAAAGTTAACTTTAAATCTGTCAGCTAATGTAATGGCTGTATCTTTTTTATTATTATGGATGAGGTTAGTGCATTACTGGACATTTTTACCTAACTTCCTGACATAACTGAAGAAAAATTTGCAGTTCTTTTTTTGTATCTACAGTCACCTTACGTTTTTACTCCACTTTAAATTTTCTAATGTTGGCATGTTTTAATGTGGATTTGAGGAATGGTGGAGAAAAAAAATGAATACACAGATTACCACAAACCTGGAAAAAACAAAACAAAGAAAGAAACTAGAAAAAGATAGCGGAAGGAAAATACATTCCTTTTGGGATCTTTATATCATAACCATTACAATACCCTAAGCCCCAATTTGTCTGAATAGAAGAAGTGTTCTGGAAAGTACTTTTTCTAAGGTATGGTATAGGGTTAAGCTTAGGGGTAAAGGCAGGTTTGGAGTTATGTTTAGGGTAATAAAGCATTACTAAAGTGATGCCTGCTAACCCTAAACCTAGGCCTGACCCTGCATTCTCCAACCCTAACCCTAAACCTAAGTCTAACCCTACCCTTCCCCAACAGTAACCCCAAACCTAAGCGTAACTCTGCCCTTCCCCAATCCTAACCCTAAACCTAAACCTAATCCTGCCCCTCCTCAACCCTAACACTAAACCTAAGCCTAAATCTGCTCTTCCCTGACACTAACCCTACTCCTTAAGAAAATTATTTAAGTAATACTGCCAATACATAAGACAGCTTGGACACACACTATTTACATATGCACACACGAGTGCACACACACACACACACACACACACACACACACACACACACACACACACACACACACTCATATGCACAATTGCAACTACATCTATCCCCTCACCTAAGTTGAACTGGCAAAAATGGCAAAAATATGCACACACACACACACACACACACACACACACACACACACACACACACACACACACACACACACACACACACACACACTTACCTGTTTCTGCAAAACACATGTTTATATTACAAATGTTTGCTAACATGTAAGGAAACCATAT
>NC_056726.1:1164474314-1164506814 GCF_019279795.1 Protopterus annectens
AGGAAATTTGTTAATCCAGGTTTTATATACACCTCTGTCGTTCAACACCCCACCTGATAATGCTATCTTAGCTGTCTCAGCAGCAAATCTGTGTTAGAAATCAGTTTAGACAGATCAGTGCAACCATTTAACCATAGCAACAATAATAATAACAATATCACATATTCTAAGTGTCTGTTGTTGATACAACTCAACAGTGATATTAAGGATTTTGATGTCTTGGCCACTATACACTACAAATATTTTTACTAACTTAATATAGTTGCAATTTACACTATCTGTCTTTGTATCCAGTCTCTTTTGCTTTCTTTTTTTCTGTGGCTGAATAAACAGAATTGATTAAACAGTATTCTTAATTTATGTGAATATACAAATAGAATTACTAAAAATCTAACACACTGGGTTTATTTTTCTTGTATTGTATACTTTTAAATATGTATTTGTCTTGTATAGCTACTTCGATTTCTATTGTGCAAAAACTTTCTTGACTTTCAAAGTTAAGCTGATGTTATGTCAAAATTTCTCTGATTGTATGGTGCTTTTCTCCCAGGAGCTCTACAGAAAAAGGGTCAGTGGCCCAATGGACTTTCCCGGTTAACAAATGTCAATAAATAAATAAATAAATAAATAAATAAATAAATAAAAGAAGTTAGAAAAGTATAAGGGACTCAGTTTGGTATAACATGTTAATTCTAAAAAAATGTCTGAAACAAGTTAGACTCTGTAAAAGTTTAACACCTTTCTAAATTTCACCAGTAGATTGAAAGAAGTTTGTTTTTTATACAACAAAACTGGTTGTGAACTGATAGTATGAGTGAGAGAAATGACGCACAACGGTCTCAGCTGTGAATGCACGAAAAGCAGCTAGAGAAGACCGTTAAGAACGATATGTGTTTCAGCAGTCTCAAGGCTTTTTATGGGCAAGTGTCTGTGACTATAAACTGTTACAATGAAACAAAAACGAAAGAACTGAAATGGGGCGAGTTAGACTATTTATACAATGAAACATATAACAATTTTTTTAGATGCAAGAGAGACAGTTACAGGACTACTCAGGTATACCAGTCTTCCGTTGACAAACATGCAAGAGTTCTCAAACAGGTCATACTGAAGTTTCTGACCAATTGGCAAATAAAAGAGTTTTTTTTACAACCACACAACCTATGGTTTTACAGGGAACAGGGTCACAACACAGTGGCCAATGAGCTGAGGAAGGAAAGGAAATCATAGGGGCTTGTAGCATTAGGATTTCATTGTAAAAAAGGAGAGTAACTTTTCAGACATAACTTTGACTAGTAATGAAATGGATTTATTTCATAATGGTTTACATTTTGTACCTGCTAGGAGAATGAATATAGTTTGGACTAGCAAAGATTTAACATTGTACACAATGTAAGTTGAATTTGCAGTTTATTTTACATGACATGTCTACATCTATTGAAACCGATATTCTAATCTGGCATTAACACCAGTATTATACATTTTTGAAAGTGTAGCAGAAAAAGAATGCAGGGTAGTTTTGAGAAAAAAAATATGAAGAGATTTTAGAGTTTAACAACAGATGAGATGGTAACCAAGGTACTGGAAGATAATAATTAGAGTAGGAAAGTTAACAGAATGGTAAGAGGCCAAACAATTGTTAGGACTGCAGGCTAAAGATTGCCTCCCCTATCAGAATATTGGCAAAAAGAAAGAAAGAGGGGGATCCTAAGTAAAAAAAAAAAAAAAAAACAGCACTGACAGAGTTTTTAGTAGAATGTAGAACAGAAGCTGCTGTTAAAAATGAATTATTAGTCGAGCATATAAAATACTGCACAATGACTATAAGACTCAATTAGAAGATAGAAAGGATTGGAGAGAGAGATTGGATAAGCAATTTAAAAATAAGCAATGGGAGGATAGCTTATGCCTCCCAAATATGCAACAAAGTTTTAGAAGATTTGGGATTATTGCTCTCTGGAACAAACTACCCATTCATGTCAAGCAAAGCTCTTCATTGGCCCTCTTTAAGAAAAATCTTGACGACTGCATGGGAAATAGAAAATTCACCCCGGGGATCACTTCTGCAGCACTGCTTGACAGGGGCACAGGAAAATAATTTTCTTGGGTGGTGAAAGCCACGGAACCTTTTTGGCTAGGCTTATACAGGCCCCAGGGCTGATAGCCTAGTACCTACCTATGAATATAGGTATTTTATACCAAAGTAGATTCCAAAGATTTTTCTTCAGGTAGACAGCAAATGTTGGATGTGTGATGATGAAAGAAGGAGGTAACTGAGAACATATTTTCTGGGTGTGTAATGAGTTGGTAGGCTTTAAAGATTCCTTGCAGACTACTCTGTCAAAAATAGTGGGTGAGCAAATTGGTATAACAAAGGAAATTATCTTTTGAGCTATGGTTCAAAATCAGAATTGCCTATACATAGTAAAGCCTTGCTGAGTCTAATTATGGTGGCTGCCAAAAAAGCAATTATTACAAAATAGAAATCAAAGTCTAAACAAACTGATTGAATAGATTATAAGTGATATATAATGTTTGCAACTAAAATTGAATCAATAAGGTTAGAGATGTACAATGTTTGCAACTATTATGTTGATGTGGTTTGTAACATATAATGTTGGCAACTAAAATTATGTCGTTATGGTTTGTTTTCATTTATATAAATGTATGATTGCCTATGCCATGCATGATAGTTTAATAAAGATGTTTCTTGTTTAAAAGAAAGATCTAAAGGTTTAAGGTATATGAAACCTGATAAGGGAGTGAAATGATAGTTATAGAAATAAGTGTACTGAAATGAAATGTTATCAAATTTTAAAAATTATATATATGGTAATTATACTAGACTAGTAGTGTCACAAATATATCAAGCGTATATGTATACTGGCAATGTGCTGAATGAAATTTTTGAAAATAATGGTATTACATTACAAGGATGTGATTTTTTTTTTATTTACAAAAAATCCAAGGCCTTTTGTATTTTTTGGAATACCAAGTTACATCAGAGTATCAGTGACCCCCTTTACATCCAATAATTAGTGCTGCAGAAAAAGTGAAACTTTGTTACTATTTCTGTATAAATAATTAAATCCTGATTTTCAGAAGTGTTGGCCCTGTATTAGGAACTCTTAACATTTTTTTAAGTAAATTAAGTAAATTTAGGCAACCTGATGAATTTAGGATATTTTTTTATTTATTTTAAATTTTTTTTTTATTATTTATTCATTTATTTATTTACTTTTTTGTTACAGAGAATATTGAAGTTCTCTATTATCATTTCTCTTGCTGATTGTTTAGAAATGTTAAGGAAAGTTTTATCTGTTTACAACTTGATGCCCACTATTAGGATAGAGGTAATATACATATCAATGAAATTAATAGTGAATGAATTTTCTTTTTTGACACAGAAATTTATTTAAACAAACTATGGGTTGCAATGGTGCAATGGCAGCCTCCTCCTTTTCCAATTTTATTATGGCAGAATGGGAAGAGTTTTAGTTGTAGCAAAGTAAACTTTTTGATAGACATTTTCCTGATGATGTTTTTAGTTTGTCAGGAAGTGAGTTTGAATTGCTGCATTTTAGAAGATATCAATGAATATATCTTTTTTTGAATTTTGTTGCACAGTATTCAAACAAGGAGAAAGTCTTCCAGGTATTAATGTGTTCATTAGAGATGACAAAGCAGCACACAGCTCTCGTACTTTTAGGATTCCTGATTTAAAAAAAAAAGTTTATTTATATTATAATAGCTGTAATGTAGTCAATATAGGTTTAATAGGTTATCTAGCTTTAAAGATTCATAGGTTCATTGGGTTTATAAGGCTATTGATCTGTAATCTGTAGAAGCCAAGCTATACATTCACAGGCAGTCTTAGCCATATAGATAAAAAAACAATGTGTTAAGTGAAAGGGGTTACAAAATAGAACTTTTAGATAAATAAGTAAATCAGTTGTTGGTAATAGAAATTCTATTGATATACCTATCTTAAGTTTTAGTAAGTATTCTTTTGGGATTATTCATGAGAAATAAATGTTTGCTGTGCAAGATAAGTACAATTCAGGTATGGGAGTATAGTGTAATTTAGATACATATAACTTGCTTTATTACAGTGATGAAGTCTTGTAATTGATGAGATAAAGGTGCTAAGTCACTAAAGTTTTTTTTTTCTTTTTTTCAGTCCAACATGGTCATTTTATTTTGCTATTTTTATCACTTTGACGTCTATTTTTTTAGATGCAAACTGTGACTGCACTTTTTGTAATATTCATGACAGATAGATAAAGTATTTTCTTTTACATCTGTTTCACTGCTTTAAATTTCATAAGATGGCAAGTTTGGATATAATGAGCCCTCTTAAAAGTTGTAGTTCTGTGATTTATTTTATGATTTTTCCATATTTTACCACAGTACAAAGAGAATTAACATGGATGTGATGCATAGCATGTCTGCAGTCAGTGGGCTCCATCTGTTGTTTGGAAAATGGCCAGAATAACCACAATCATGGATCTTTTTCTCTTTGGCAGAATAACCGAGGGAAGAAACACAACAGAATAGCTGTAAATATATACTTCATATAAGAATTGCACTTTTGTTGCATTATTTTCTCTCTATTATTATTTTAGCCCTCACTAAATGCCATACCCGTTTTCTAAAATTGCTTTTTGCCAACTAAGTACTGCTCAAATCTGATTCAGGAGGTAAACTTTTGTGTAAATTTTATACATCAGGGAAACAAACATTTTCCTTTGATTTTGCAACCTTGGAGTCAATTATATCTAAGAGGTTGCCACCACCACTGTTATATTGCAGAGGGGTTTGATCCTCACATAAAATAGGTTTTGTCTGATCTTTCCAGTTTACTTCAATTGCTCTTCTCAGCAAACTGTATTAGTCATAATGAAAGTTGACCTGCTTGTTAATTTCAGTTAGCTGACCATAATCACAATGATGATCTGAAGACAGCAAGTTGCCAGATAAAAAAAATATTTATGCTAATTTTACAGTTTTATGCATTTAAGAAGTCTAGCAATGCTATTTTATTTACTTTAAGTATTTAATTAAATGAAGTGAAAGTTCATTAAATGGTCAAATTGAATTGAAACAGCACTAAACTAACCTTCCTGCAACATTTCTACGTAGAATGACAGTTTGGTAAAAGAATAAAGAATACCTACTTGTTAAACTATAGTAGTTGAGCTTTAAAACTAATATTTTGAAGATGTGTGAACTTTAGTAGCAGTTATTAAATACACATTCTAATGGGGAAGCATATATAATTAAAGGCAAACTTTTTATAACTAAACCTGCAAGCCAAATTTCTTCAACAAATTACACTTTTATTTCTAACATAGCACTTTTTAATTGCTAGTGACTACACTGCACCAGAAACAGTGTTTGATTCCAACCTGAGGGCATGTAAATATGCTGTTAATTAAAATATATATATACCAAAATAATTCTCACAGCTTGTATGGAATAATGAGACATTACATTGACTGCATTTTCTAACACTGCATGTAGCTTAACAGAAATCATCTGTATTATCTGAGAAAAATGTGTTTGTTTTAATAGAAATGCAGAAATACACGCAAGTACATTTTACCAATTATCTTATATAAAGCTTCCACAAATCCAGCATTAAAAAAATATATTAAAACTAATGCATGTACCTCAAGATTGCTACTCAGATCTGTAACATAATACTTTTACTGAAATACGTAAATATGTTGTGCATTATAGAAAAATCTAAATAACATATTGGAAAAAGCTTAAATCAAGACATAAGAATACCAAGCAGCAGCAACCAGATAAAAAAACGGCACGGACTGTTTATTTAAAGTAAGCGCTTTCGGCTGCAATAATATACAGCCTTCCTCAGACAAAGTACCTTGTTGTTGTTTTTTTGTCTGTTGGTTAAATCAAGACATGCCACTTCTGCTATGTAAAACACCTATTCCTAGGTCAATATGATTATGGATATATTTTAAGAAGTTATATTGAAAAACTCCAAAGAGCATATTGAAAGCTGTTGAACATGATACAGATATTATACTGCTTGTAGAAGAATCTCCTACAAGTTGCTATGATCTTACATTGTCTATGTTATACATAATTTTTTGTCTTACTGTTCTTATTAAATCAAATATATGCATTTTTCACAGGCATTAATAATTATTAATTTATCCTGTTTTATCCAATTTGTTGCTGAATGGAAGCCATAGCTATCCTGACACACAGGGGCGTAAAAGGTAGAGAAACTAATTCCTAATATACTGCCAGTCTACTGGAGATATGCTCACACACATGCACACACACACACACACACACACACACACACACACACACACACACACACACACACACACACACACACACACACACACACACACACACACACACACACACACACACACACACACACACACACACACACACACACACACACACACACACACAACAAACTGGATAAATTAATAATGCATGATTGCCAAATCATACACCAATGCACTGTACAAGCACATATACAAATGCATAGTCCTTGCCATACCAAATAGAACTAAGATGCTCTCCTCCAAAAAAAGGAAGACAATCTGGTGGTCCCCAGTCATCAATAAACTCTACAACAGAAGGAACAAACTGTTGCAGAAAAAAATGAAGTAACAAGCCTGGAAAACCTCCCTTATCAGTCTCAACAAAAAGATGAGATCCCTTATCAAATCCTCTAAAGACAGCTATGAAGGCAGAATTGCAGCTAACACCAAAAACAACCACAAAGCCTTCTATAGCTATATCAGAAACCTCCAAGGCAATACCCAGATTTGCTCTGAGTAATTGCACAATGGCACCTCCTATACTGAGTCTGGTACCCACCATTTCTGCTGCGAAGGTAAAAGCTGCATTATCCAAAGCCAAGAATACAGCATCCATGGGACCTGATAATATCCCTGGATGCATTCTACCTGAGCTACAAAATGAACTGGCACCACATCTGTGTTCCTTGTCCAATCACAGGCTTACCTCAGGCTATGTCCTAATGAATGGTGCACTACTACAGTCATCCCACTCCATAAAGGGGGAGCAACTACAGACCCTGGGAACTATCGCCCCATTAGTCTGACAAGTCTGGTATGTAAAGCTATGGCGCGCATCATCATGGACCTACTTAACAAAGATATAGGCAATCTCCAAACTCTTGACCACACACAGTTTGGCTTTGTCAAGGGGAGATCCTGCCTGCTGAACCTGGTTGACTTCTTCGAGGCAGTCACCAAGGCTGTGGATGAGGGTAAGGCAGTGCATACAGCCTACCTCGACCTGGCCAAGGCCTTTGATACTATTCCCCATTCAGGTATCATTAATAAACTCACTAAACTCGGCATCAAGCCTTACATCACTAGGTAAGTTGAAAATTGGCTCACAGACAGGACCCACAGAGTGAAAGTTGCAGATTCCAAGTCAAACTGTTGACCAGTCATGAGTGAAGTCCCACAGGGTACTGTCCTGGGCCCTCTCTTGTTTGGCATTTTCTTCTCAGAAGTCCAGACCAACACAGAAGGAGTCTGGCTGACCAAGTTTACTGATGACTGCAAGCTAGGAGTCATTATTAACTCTCCAAGTGATGCAGACATCCTACAAGAGGGCCTCTCTGAGACCAATGACTGGTGTTGGAACCATGGCCTGAAGTTTAATGCCAAAAAATGCATTATCATCCTCTTTGGAAAAAACTCAGTTCCCACGAATTACTACATTGATGGGAGCCCACTGAACACTGAAAGAGACATAAGAGATCCAAGTACCCAGGTCAACAGCCACGTCACCGTTGACCACCACATTGCCACTGTGGTCAGAAACTTCTTCTACATGGCACATCTTATAATTAAAGGTTTTGCATCCAGGAAGAAAGAGGTCATCATTCCTCTCTACTCATCTGTCATACCAATCATCGAATATAACGCCCTGTTTGGCATGTACCTGACTAGACACCTACAACAGCTGGAGAGGCCTCAAATGTACCTCACAAAAAGTATCCTAGGCCTTAAACAAATGTCCTACATGGATAGACTCAAAAAACTTCAGCTGTTCTTAGTCTCTTATCATCTACTTAGAGGTGATGTCTGCTTGACTTAGAAAGCCATGTCTGACCCAGCCCTACTTGAAATGTTACACCTAAAGAAATCCCAATCCCCCATTGCCACAAGCTCCAGAGGTCACAACCTCATTACCACAATTAACAGAACATGCTTGAGGGACAAGTTCATCTCCCAAAGACTGCCTATACTCTGGAATTAGCATCCAATTCATGTCAAGAAGAGCACTTCACTGACCATCTTTAAGCGAAATCTTGATGAGTGGATAAGTAATAGAAAGTTCTCCCCAGGGATCACTCCAGTTGCCCTACTGGATAGGGGCACTGTAAACTAACATCGGGTGGCACGGTGCCTGGACATTTTTTTTTTTTGGGCTAGGCTTGTAAAAGCTCCAGGGCCATTAGCCTAGTACGCACTTATGAACCTATGAACACACACACACGCGCATGCACACACATCTACACACCAATTATCAGTCTGAAAAATTACAAATTCACGTATGGCACATTTTTGAATGTGGGGAGCACCTGCCAAAACTCTTTAAAGACACCATCAAGAGAGACCTTGCACAGAAGGACATATCATCAGAGATGTCAGCTGTAATACCAAGGGCTGTGAAATGGTAAGAGGTACTCTGTGACACATGTGGGTATAATTTTATGAGAATTTAATGCATTCATTAAATAATTACAACATACAGAGACACCATCAGCACAGCAATTCTACAATGAATTGCTGTGCTGATGGTGTTTCTAAAGAAGTTAATGATTCAAAATTCATAAAGCAGAACAACAAGTTCATCACACTTAAAATGTATTTTTAACCTAGTGAGACATCTTTGTTATACAATTAATTTAATTTCCAATTTTATTCCGTATGATAGAGCTGAAAGTGATGCTGCAAAAATAATGGCTTCATTACCTTGTTTTATTTATTTATTTTTTTTTGCTAGTTTCACTGTGTGTTTTTTTCTCTAGAACTACACCCATGAGATGATGGCATGATAAGTACTAGGAAATTATTT
This sequence comes from Protopterus annectens, assembly GCF_019279795.1. Classification (NCBI taxonomy): domain Eukaryota; kingdom Metazoa; phylum Chordata; order Ceratodontiformes; family Protopteridae; genus Protopterus; species Protopterus annectens. The sequence continues at coordinate 1,164,483,429 of NC_056726.1, forward strand.
ACATAGCTAGATCTGTAAAGCACTGTGGGTAAAAAAACAGCAATTTCTTTAGAAAAGAAGATTCTTACTTTTATTGTTGTTCCATGGCTAAATCATCAAGTGTTAATTTTCGATGCAAGGTGTTCCATCTGCAAGATTTAGTTGGCAATTCATCTTTCTAAGTAAGACACTACTACTAATGTACTTAACATGGAAACTTAGTAGTCTATACATCAAGTTTTATAACGAGACATTGTGAACTCAGTCTTTCATGAAGTTATTGCAGCAGTTTTCAACAGTGGTGGCTGGTGACTTCAAATCAAAGGGGGGCTGCATGAGACAGTTGAATTGGTGTGGCCAATGGGAAGGGGTGTGGCCAACTAGAAAGGGGCGAAGCTATGCTCAAAATCACACAAAGTGGGACTTTAATTAAATACGCTGCCCTGGATGCCAAACCATCATTATGAGAGTCCAATCAAGACAGAATGAAGTGTAGAAGAAAAAAAAAATTTCAATGCATTGGCTACATGGCAGCTTACTTAATAACAAGATGAAAACAAAAATGCTGTGAGGTATGAACAAATAAATTACTTTTTAAATACATTACTGGAATGCCAGTCAAAATCAAGTATAAGATAAACAAGCAGCACTCAACTCAAACCAGATCTCCTTGCACTGCAGTTCTAATTATAATTTATATTCAGCTTTATTAAAGTACCAAGTAACATGCTGAAAGTAGCAATCTCTGTGATGTCCTCACTTGTAAAAATGTTTCTTATCCAAAAAAGACCTGCTGCCTGACAACTATCTACTTGTTTCATGGGGAAAATGTGATCAAAGTAAAAAATGAACAGCAAACAAGAAACAAGCTCAAGATAAATTGCTTAAAGGATTACTGCACAGGTTATGGACCACACATGATAGATTGGCATTCTGTTTAGTTTACGGGTAAAGCCTGCAAAGATGACTGCAAGTCTCCAGCAAATGTAATGAGCTTCTGAAAATACTGTAATCCTGTCCTTTATTACAAATATTGTCATATGCATTTCCATTCCAAAGACATGCATCTGGAGCATTTCTCCCCGGGCCTCCGCTGAAAACAGGCTCTGTGGAACCTAGTCGGACATTCCCGGTCAACAAATGTTAAATAAAATAAAATAAAATAAAATAAATAAAAATATCTAAGGCTTATACGTTATCTAGTTATGTAAATATTCTCTGCATGGCAATAGCAAAAAGGCTTTTGATGTTGGTAGTTCTTTAACAGTATGCTTATTAAAGCTTACTTGCATCTTACAATCTCAGGCAAGCTTACCTAATGGTCATTAAATCATTGCTACTTAAAAAAAGAGCAACAGGCACTGAAACAACATGCACATGAGACATTGCCATGAACTGATCTCAGCTGCCCTGCACCTGATCAAGCTGGCTGGGAGGTATTGCTTCATTTATACATGGAGCTAGAATGTGCATTCATTTATCTTAATAATAAAATCTTTTCCTCAAATTTGTATCCATGCAGCTTTTTTATGCTAAGTTTATATCTAGACATAAACATCCAGATTATATATAGTGAAATAGAAGGAATCCTTCCTGTGGTGAAATTGGATGCATGACCTTGGCAAAACTGCATGGGAATATTCTACCAAACCTTTAGTCGGTTTCTGCAAAGCCCCATATGCACATTTATTTGCCTTACAACAACAGACAAACTACAATACAGATATCTCATTACTGAGAATAAAAAGCTCCTGAGTTAAAGTACACTGATCAAATGATGACACAATGCTAACAATATTGCATGATGATAGCTGCTTTGCCTTCCCTCTTTTTGGTAAAATGAAATAATCACCATCTCTTCTCTCATTTTATTTTCATTTTTTGCCGGTTCTACTAACCGCCTTTCCGATGCCTGTAGTTGTTCCTGACACATCCCCCACCCCCTCATCAGAATAGCTATCTCCTTATTCTTAATCTTCACTTTTACATTTTGTTTTCTGTTCTTCTCTTTCCTTCTCCAGTGAGTTCCACAGCCATCACATACAATACAACATGATTTACAAGCATACACCCACTGTCAGCAGCAGTAGTTCAAAAGGCAGAGTGCTCATCCTTGATGCTGGAAGGTCAGAAACTGTGGTGCCTATTCCCACAAAAGGCTCATTAAGGTTGGTAGCTCCTAAAAAGGAATGATGTAATGAGCTATTAACAAGCTGCTTCCTGCAATCCAGAGTTCGATGCACTCAGCCTCCATTTGCCATCTGTCTGACTAAGAGGAGAGCATTAAACTAATCAATGCCATGGAGGAATTTGGTCAAGCTCCACAGGATCTCATTGACAGCATGCCAAGTAACTACATATGAATACTGATCAGTACTAAAAAAAGACCAACAATGATGGTTGTTGTCCTTTTTCCTCTCAGAGTGACCACATGACACCTGTAACATGACTTCTTCACACTTCCTGCATCATGTGGAAATAGTCCCTTCTTGGTTTTGTACCCATTTCAACCTGTGCTTTCCCTGCCTGTCTGTTCATAGCAATGTAAATAAAATGCTAATCACATTCAGTCAAGGTAGCACGTTATATTGAACTGTACATTCTTTTTTGGTGAAAGCCTCTATATTGTTATAAGTGTATAGTCTGATAAGGTAACCAAATGTCATAACCTACTGGACCGAGTCCTGAAACACAGAGACTGAATAGACAAAAGAACAGACTTACATGCACCAACTCCATGATGGCCATTTCTCACAATATTCCCTATTCTCCAAAGTATGGTGTTCTCATAGTTGGTATATTTAATTTGGAGGTGAGGGGGTTTGTACTCCACATTGGGGGGTGCAGGTGGTGGGTCCCCCTACAATAAATGAGAAGAGAATTGTTCGAGATTCACTGTTATCTAGGATTTTCAATCTCTTTTTAGGCTTGTAGGCACTCATCATTTTGAGTGACATTTCTGTAGGGAGCCATTTAATGAAAACATGACATTTTGCATTTATTTACATTTTAACTATATATCTTCATTGCAATAGCTGTTTTGGATAAGCCATGTAAAATATTTTCACAAGTGAATGGCCTATATATTGTATCTGTGATAAGAGTTTATTCTTACCCCTGCGCGCCAAAAATCAAAGTTAGTAATAGAGCACTACAGGTATGAGAACAGGCAGATTAATATTTAACACCACTATGCAGTGAAGCTGACACTTTCTCAAGGATTTAGAAAGAACTCCAACACTGGAGGTAACAGCTGCAGTAAAAAGGGGTTGTTTACACAATGCAGTGATTTGCAATTCCGAGACATGGTTGGGGGTTGGCATAATGGTTAAGGTGTTTACCTCTCAGATACAAGGTGTTGCGTTTGATTCTTACCTTTGAAGGGAAATTGGCTAGGCTTAAAATTGCCTGAAAGGGCAATTAGCTTAGTTCTTACTAATCCCCACTCAGGGATTATAGATAAACATACTGTATTAGGGATAAACCCCTACATCATCAGGTGGATAGCAAACTGGCTCACCAACAGGATACATGTTTTCTGAATAGGCAAATCCACTTCCAGTAAGAAACATATTATTAATGGTGACCCAGACGGCTCAGTGTTGGGGACCCCTCTTGTTTGGTATATACTTCTCTACAGTGAAGGGCAATACTGGGGGCCTCTGGCTCACCAAGTTTCCTGATAACTGTAAGCTAGGAGTAATCATCAGATCCCCAAATAATGTTGACATCCTATAAACAGGCCTAAAAATGATAAACAACTGATGCCAAAACTATGGTCTGAGACTAAATGTTAAAAAATGTATACTCATACCCTTTGGTAAATCAGATATCCCTTCAAATTATAACATTGATAGGCTTAAAGCTAGACCCAGTGGTGAGGGACCTAGGAACACAGATATATAGTAACCTAAATGCTAACCACCAGATAGCTACGGTAGTGAGGAAATCCTTCTGTGTGGTTCAACTTATAAGTAAAGCCATGGCATCAAGTTCAAAGGAAGTCATAATGCCATTGTACTCACCCTCAAATAGTCGCTTCTGCATGTACCTAGCCAGGCACTTACATGAAATGGAGTGGCCCCAGAGGTTTCAAACTATAAAAATACAAAAAGTAAGATACATATCTTATGCGTACCGACTGAAGACCTTCTCCCTTTACTCCATCTTATATCATTTATTGACCGGTGATTTAATGCCTGACCTATAAGACAATCTCTGATACAGCCCTTATGAAAATGTCACATATTCACAAGAAAAATTGCATGAGGGTTACAAGTTCTGTGGACCTGAACCTTATTTGTGACTCTAACAGAAGTTGCTGGAGAAACACATTCATATCTCAAAGGCTTCCTCATCTGTGGAATAAACTTCCCATCATTGTAAAACAAAGCTTGTTCCTCACTCTCTTGAAAAAGAATTTGGATAAATGGATGGGGAACTGTAAATTCACTCCTGGGGTTCTGCCTATGTCCCTCATGGACAGAGGCAGTCTATAAAATGACTCAGGGCTCCAACACCCAAAGACCCACTACCCTGATACTATCCCATCCTATATCTTGGGAATTAAGATATAATATTGTCATATTCTGGGCATTATTGGCTAGCCTTATAAAGGCTCTTGCATAATTAGCCTAGTAATCACCTATGAACCTATGAACTTATGTTAGGCACAATGAGGAAATATCTCATTATCAGCTAATTTGCATGAATGTGAATGATCTTTATCTACTGCTAGTACCAACCAGAACTTTTCTGCTGTAGTTAAGAGTGGTGACCCATGCATAATGTTGGCACAAGTACTCTCTAATTCACTCTCCTACATAATACATACACATATTCATACAAATACACTCACACACACAACTACATAGCACCTACCTGACCCTGTGCTGTCAGAACATTCCCAATGTCTCTTCTTACAGTTTATGTACCTGCACTCATAAATCACAGATCCTAATACTAAGTCAATAATGCCAGACATTAGAGTTTAATTCTTTTTAGTGGTCATAAAGTGCATCTTGATGTAGGTCCATGTCATAATTCTAGTATTCCTATTGGTGTTTTCTAGAGTTCCTCCCCACTTTGTCCTGAAGTGTCCCCCACATGGGCACACACTCATCCGTCACAGCTGTCTGTGCTTGATATTACAGTATGCTCCTGCTGTTATCTACTAAAGGTATCTCATCTCTTGTAACTCACAAACTGTTGCAGTCATTGAATAATGAGTTTCAAACTTCCCATCATCTAAAGAGTTTCAAACTTCTTATCATCTAAAAATATTGCTACTATACTAACTGATTAGATAATGTAGTGGGTTAATAGGTTCATAGGTTCATAGGTAGGTACGAGGATATTGCCCTAGGGCCTATATAAGCCTAGCCAAAAAGGTACCCTGTCTTTCACCACCCAAGAAAATTATTTTCCTGTGCCCCTGTCGAGCAGAGCCACAGAGGGGATCCCCGGGGTGAATTTCCTATTTCCCATCCAATCATCAAGATTTTTCTTGAAGAGTGCTAATAAGGAGCTTTGTTTGATATAGATAGGTAGTTTGTTCCAGAGTATGCAAAGTCTCTGGGGCAGGAATCTATCTTTCCAGCATGTTCTGTTTATTGTGGTGACAAGGTTTAGGTCCCTAGAGCATGTAGCTCGGAGGAATTGGGATTCCTTTAAGTGGAGCATGTCCAACAGCTCTGAGTTTGACATAGCTTTGTATGTTAGGTAGAGATCGCCTCTAAGTAGGTGATATGCGATGGAGTAAAGCTGGAGTCTTTTGAGACTGTCTGTGTAGGACATCTGTTTGAGGCCAGTAATCCTCTTTGTGAGGTATTTCTGTGGCCTTTCCAGTTGTTGTAGATGTCTTGTGAGGTACATACCAAAGGGGGCATTGCACTCTATAATAGGTCTAATGAGTGATGAGTAGAGGGGAACAATTACCTCTTTTTTTTCTGGATGAGAAACCTTTTGTGATGAGGTGTGCCACATAGAAGGATTTCCTGACTACTGTGGCAGTGTGATTATCAAAGGAGAGACTACTATCCACCTGTGTCTGAAGGTGTCTTATCACACTTTTGGTGTTAAGTAGACTACCACCTATGTGGTAACTCATGGGTACAGAGTTTTTACTAAAGGGGATGACAATGCACTTTTTGGCATTGAGCTTGAGGCCATGGCTTTGACACCAGGCATCTGTCTCAGTGAGGCCCTTTTGTAGGATGTCCACATCGTTAGGAATTTTGATTATGGCTCCTAGTTTGTAGTCATCTGTGAACTTCATTAGCCAAAGACCTTCTCTGTTAGCCTGTACTTCAGAAAAGTAGATACCAAACAGGAGAGGACCCAGGACTGTACCGTGTGGTACTCCACTTGTCACTGGTCTGAAGTCGGATTTAGAGTCTGTTACTTTTACAGAGTGGGTTCTGTCAGTGAGCCAGTTGGCAACCCATCTTGTGACATAGGGATTTATAACTAGTTTAGTGAGTTTATCTATAATTCCAGAGTGGGGGATGGTGTCAAAAGCATTGGCGAGATCTAGATAGGCTGTGTGAACCACCTTACTCTCATCTACAGCTTTGGTGACTGCTTCAAAGAAGTCTATCAGGTTTAGGAGACATGATCTGCCTTTTACAAGCCTGAACTGGGTGGGGTCCAGAGTTTGGAGATTACCATCTCTTTGTTTATAAGTTCCATGAGGATACATTCCATGGCCTTGCAGACCAGGCTCATTAGGCTAATGGGGCAGTAGTTTCTGTGGTCAGTGGTGGCTCTCCTTTTGTGGAGTGGGATAACCGGTGATGTGCACCATTCAGTTGGCACAAAGTCTGAGGTGAGGCTATGATTGAACATGGTGCTTAGGTGGTGATAGAGACCCTATGTAATATAATAGAAATTGTCTTGGATAAAAATATTTTTCTTTTCAATGGGCAACCTTATCTGCAAATAGCTGGTGTAGCCATGGGTACTCCTATGGCCAACACATATGCTAACATTGTGCTGAGTCAATGGGAAAAAGAACATGTCATGAATGATGAAAATCCATTTAAATAAAATATCCTTTTTTACCAGTGTTTTGTAAATGATTGTTTCCTATTATGGAAAGGTGATGAGCAACAACTAAAAAGATTTGTGGAATTTTTAAATAGTATCATGAGTTTCCTGAAATTTACTATGGATTACTCTCATAGTAAAATTTCTTATTTGGATGTTGAACTATATAAGGAAGTTGGGGTATTGAAAACTTGTGTCCATAGAAAGGACGTACAGGTAAATAGATATACACATGCAAAAAGCATTCATGCTAAACACGTGTTTGGTTGAATTGCTAAAAGTCTACTATAAAGGGTGAGCAGACTCAACACTAATTTGATAAGGTGTAAAGAACAGATGGAGGTTTTATGTAAAGGTTTTGTAAATAGAGGTTATGAAGGGGAATATGTCCTAAGGTTTAAGAATAACATATTAAGGGATAGAAACTTTATGGCACCCCCATATTTTGGTGAAAGTACCTTGGATGAGGATGTGATGACTGATTCCACCTCTACCTTGAGATATGTTACAACCTATAACTATATGATGAAATATAGTCAAAGCAAAGAAACAAACCTCCCAACAGAGTAAAGCACTCCCGTTGCGATAAACCAACAAATGTAGAAAACAAATTCAGGAGTGCACCAGTGCTGATACCAAAAACTTCACGAAAAAACTTTAGATAAAATCCTTTATTGCACGAAAATCCCAGGACAGTAGTGAGCGCTTTCACGTTCAATGACGCTTCATCAGACTTTAACACTGACTAACAAAAACACAGAGATTTTATACATCTTGGTGTCACGCCCTTAATTAATTAATTGCAAGTTAGCATCTTAGCAACAGATAACAAATGGTTAAAACATTGCTAATGGATAGCAAAACACTGAATGAGTAGTCAAGCATTAAAAATAGACACATATAGAAATATAAAAACATATATGGTTCTAGTGCTTAAAAGACCTAGCAGCTAAAATGGTTTCAAACTAATTCTATCATTGAGTCCATATTGATGTGCCTGCAGTCTCAAAATCCATTTGCCCTCGATTTCCTCTGTAAGATTCTTGATGTTGCCTAGCCTACTTGTCCTTTTTATTACTTCTAAAACCCTAAAATTAAAATGGTGTTGAGAGCCACGTGTTTGGCTAACGCATTGGTCGTGTTTTCCCTATTAATTGCATAAATATGTTCCCTTATCCGCTCTCGTAGGGTTCTGTTTGTTTTACCTACGTAATACTTCTGGCATAATACACACTGCGCTAAGTATACCAGATCTCTTGTTTTACAATCTGCATAAAATGAGAACTTATATACACGACCAGAATGCGGATGTCTAAATGTTGTGTCTTCAGCTATATATTTACACTGGTTGCATGATCGACAGGGAAATGTTCCTTTCCTTTGTGAGACGATATCATGCGAGTTAGTTTTCTCATAACATAGAAGTCTTTTAAGAGATTTCATATTCTTATACGCTATTCTAGGTCTATCCTCCACTAAAGAATTGATTCTATCATCCATCTGTAGAAACTTCCAATTCTTGTTAATGATTTTGTGAATCGGGTTATTCCTGTTGGTATATGGAATGACTAGTCTCTGTATCTGTGGACCGATCTTACTTGGTATCTTGGGATCTAAAACAGGTCCCCGGTGAAAATAGGGCCTGCCCTTCCCAGTCCTCAAATTTGTGTTCATTTGTGGAGTAATTCATATATTTTCCCTCTTGTAACCTCTGTGTACAAACTCATCTATTATTTTATCCTGATGTTTTAAAAAAATTGCATCATCCGTTGTAAGCTTTGATGCTCTAATTATTTGATTAGATGTAATGTTGGAATGTACATGTTTCGGATGCATGCTGGTACGATGTAAAAAACCGTTCCTCCAACATGTTTTTCTAAATAGTTCTGTGTGTAACCCATTTGGCCCTTTTGATATTCTAACATCTAGGAATTCTATGCTGGTATGTGAACTCCCACATTCAAATTCAAGAAACTGTGTCGTCTCATTCAGATACTTGGTAAACTCTTTCAATTGCGACTCAGTACCTCCCCATATCATAAAAACATCATCAACAAAACGAGCATAGAATAATACATACTTATGAAACAATGTGTTGGTAAATACATATAGATCCTCCCAATAGGCTAACACCAAATTGGCGTAGGAATTTGCGCATGGGGTCCCCATCGCCACCCCCTTCCTTTGTAGGAAATATTTGTCATCATAGCACATCACATTATTTTCTAGAACAATTTCAAGTAGCATCATCCATTTAATAACATCATTGTTACTAATGCCATTTCTTAACAATAAGAGTCTGACAAAGTCCACGCCAATGGTGTTTGGGATACTCGTAAACAGTGACTTAACGTCAAGGGTTACTAAAATATCTTCCTTCGTAATATTCCTTTTGATATTTGCTATGGCCAAATTCTCCAAGAAATGTTGGGTGTCACGTAATATATATTTTGTACCAGTGACAATTGGTCTAAATTGCTTGTCGAGATATATCGATATTGATTCAGTCAGCCAACCTTTACTGGACACTATAGGTCTCAGTGGAGGATCTTGCATCTCTTTGTGTATTTTGGGCAAGCCTCTAAAGGTGGGTATGGTGGGGGTCTCAATGAGGAAATATCTATAGAGATCTATATCAATAACACTAGTTAACAGCATGTCATATAAAAAGACATGTACTTTCATTATCAGAGTATTTAGAGAGCTCTCTAAATACTCTGATAATGAAAGTACATGGCTTGGAGAATTTGGCCATAGCAAATATCAAAAGGAATATTACGAAGGAAGATATTGAATTTGAATGTGGGAGTTCACATACCAGCATAGAATTCCTAGATGTTAGAATATCAAAAGGGCCAAATGGGTTACACACAGAATTATTTAGAAAAACATGTTGGAGGAATGGTTTTTTACATCGTACCAGCATGCATCCGAAACATGTACATTCCAACATTACATCTAATCAAATAATTAGAGCATCAAAGCTTACAACGGATGATGCAATTTTTTTAAAACATCAGGATAAAATAATAGATGAGTGTACACAGAGGTTACAAGAGGGAAAATATACGAATTACTCCACAAATGAACACAAATTTGAGGACTGGGAAGGGCAGGCCCTATTTTCACTGGGGACCTGTTTTAGATCCCAAGATACCAAGTAAGATCGGTCCACAGATACAGAGACTAGTCATTCCATATACCAACAGGAATAACCAGATTCACAAAATCATTAACAAGAATTGGAAGTTTCTACAGATGGATGATAGAATCAATTCTTTAGTGGAGGATAGACCTAGAATAGCGTATAAGAATATGAAATCTCTTAAAAGACTTCTATGTTATGAGAAAACTAACTCGCATGATATCGTCTCACAAAGGAAAGGAACATTTCCCTGTCGATCATGCAACCAGTGTAAATATATAGCTGAAGACACAACATTTAGACATCCGCATTCTGGTCGTGTATATAAGTTCTCATTTTATGCAGATCGTAAAACAAGAGATCTGGTATTCTTAGCGCAGTGTGTATTATGCCAGAAGTATTACGTAGGTAAAACAAACAGAACCCTACGAGAGCGGATAAGGGAACATATTTATGCAATTAATAGGGAAAACACGACCAATGCGTTAGCCAAACACGTATTAGACAGTGGCTCTCAACACCATTTTAATTTTAGGGTTTTAGAAGTAATAAAAAGGACAAGTAGGCTAGGCAACATCAAGAATCTTACAGAGGAAATCGAGGGCAAATGGATTTTGAGACTGCAGGCACATCAATATGGACTCAATGATAGAATTAGTTTGAAACCATTTTTAGCTGCTAGGTCTTTTAAGCACTAGAACCATATATGTTTTTATATTTCTATATGTGTCTATTTTTAATGCTTGACTACTCATTCAGTGTTTTGCTATCCATTAGCAATGTTTTAACCATTTGTTATCTGTTGCTAAGATGCTAACTTGCAATTAATTAATTAAGGGTGTGACACCAAGATGTATAAAATCTCTGTGTTTTTGTTAGTCAGTGTTAAAGTCTGATGAAGCGTCATTGAACGTGAAAGCGCTCACTACTGTCCTGGGATTTTCGTGCAATAAAGGATTTTATCTAAAGTTTTTTCGTGAAGTTTTTGGTATCAGCACTGGTGCACTCCTGAATTTGTTTTCTACATATGATGAAATATGTAGAGACAATAATTCGAAAAAAATGGTAAATATTAACATCTTTGCCCGAGTTAATTACTATATTAGGTTGGGCACGACGATTTGCTTACAAAAATATAAATAATCTTAAAAGACAATTATGTTATAAAGACTTTGAAGTGAATTTAATGAGTCCAATGATGTTTAATGTTGGTACTACTCCTTGTTTCAACTGCAGTTGTTGTCATGACATCTGTGACAAGCAGTTTTTCAAACACCCAGTAAATAAAATAAAATATGAGATGAAATATCAAGCTACATGTAATACAACAACAGTTGTATACTTAGCAACATGTACCCAATGTGATGGGTTCTATGTGGGAAAGTGTTCAAGGTGACTTAAAGATCGTATAATTGAACACAAGTCTGAGATAAGGAGAGGTGCCATGTCTTATGCCTTAACTAAACATAAAATTGACAAAGGGATGTCCCATAATTTTAGATTTAAGGTCTTAGAGGTGGTGTATAAAAGTTTAAGGCAGGATGATATAAATAATAAGTTAGAAATGTCTGAGTATAAATGGATTGTTAGACTTGAAGTGGACAGGGCACCTGGGCAAAACAATATGATAACTATTAAACCTGTATTAACAGCTAGACAAAAACAGTATAAGTGAAGATTTGTAAGCTTATGAAGAATATTTAAATGTTTTATAAAATTATATAGCAATGCATATAGAGGTGAATTTTAATGTTTTAATGTTAATAATTTATGTAATTTCATTTGTGGCTGTGTCATGTGATATTTTATATAAAAATGGTGGATTTTAGTGTAATACTTGAATACTGAAGAACGGTTATCTCCCGAAAGCTTTATTATTTCTGTTAATAAAGTGAGCGTTTTCTATTCATTCATTTCTTCTGCTTAGGTGAGGTGCCAGTTCATTCTGTAGTTAATGTAGAATGCAGCCTGGGATGTTGTTAGGTCCCATGGAAGCTGTGTTCTTGGCTTTGGAGAGTGTGGTTTTTACCTGTGCAGCCGTGATTACAGGAACTTTGCATTCTTCCGGTATAGAGATGGGCTCTTTTGGGGGTGAGAGGGGGGTAAAGTTAGCACTGAACTTATCTGCCAGGATGATGGCAATAACACAAGCCCTCAGACACAGTAGAGTCCACTCACAACTTTTAATAAATCCTCATGAAATAAACTTAAAGTGCTTTTCGTCTGCCCTCATAGCAGACTTGTCTGCTATGAGGGCAGATGAAAAGCGCTTTAAGTTTATTTTGTGAAGATTTATTAAAAGCTGTGAGTGGACTTTACTGTGTCTGGGGGCTTGTGTTCCTGTTTTTACTTAGTTATTTGTGCCTCCATTGATTTACAGAGGATGATGGCAATATGAGTTGGTTCTGTATATTTAGTGCCATTGTTCTGTAATTCAGAGCAGATCTGAGTGTTGCCATTGAGATTCTTGACATAGCTATAGAATGCTTTGTGGTTGTCTTTAGAATCAGTGGCAACTTTGTTTTCATAACTAGCTTTGGAGGATTTTATGAGGGATTTCAGCTTCTTACTGAGGCTGACCAGGGAGTTCCTCCAATCATGGGATTTTACTCTTTTTTCAACAGTTTATTTCTTCTGTTGTATAGTTTGTTTATGGCAGGGGGATCACCAGATTGGCATACTTATTTGGAGGATAGCATCTTGGTTCTGTTAAGGATAGCACAATCCATGCACTTGTGTAAATGCTTATAAAGTATGTTTGTGTAGAATTTAGCAGTCGTACCTCTATTGTCCATCGCATGGGTGTCGTGAAGTTTGGCACTTCTGTCTTAAGAAGTGTGAAGCTGGCTTTGGAGAAATTGTTTATGGTGGTTTCCCTAATTCCCTAATGGGGGGTGGGAGCGGGATGTGGATGTCTAGGGTGAATAGCTTGTGGTTGGATGTGACCAACGAGGAATTGACCTCTGGTGTGGAACATTGGTCTCTAATGTTGGTAATGACCAGGTATAAGATATTGCTGCCACTGGTGGGGGTGTGGATAAGTTGATCCAATGCATTGGAATTTATGAATTCCAGAAAACGTTGAACTAAAGAGTTGGTACATGAGTAGTTTTTCCAATTAATGGTGGGATAGTTGAAATCGCCTATTATTAGGGTGTTGGGTTGTACCCTAATATTTTCCAGTGTATCAAGAAATGAGGAGTGGGAATCTTGGGGCATGGTGGGGGATCTGTAGCAAGTTACAATTTGGATTGCGGTCTTGCCCAGAGTTAGTTGCACTTGGATAATCTCAGATGCATTATGCTGAGCAACTAGCCTGGAGGTGTGGATATCCTTAATGCATATGCCTTTAGTATATCGGTCCAAGTTAGGTGGCCGAAAGGTGTGGTATTTATTATAGCCTGGTATTGCAGGGGTGGTCTCTGGAGCCTTGAACCAGGTCTCTGTCACTGCATAGATGTCAATGTTCTACATTTTAAGGAGTGCCTCGAGTGAATGCATTTTGAGGTTTAGACTTCTAGCATTGAGTAGTATTACCTTCAGATTTTACTTGCTTGTACCTATTACGGTGGTGAATTTGTCATTTGAACCTTGCCTAAAAAAGGCACTATAGGGGTGGCAAGAGCCTTAACCAGTATCCAGAATCCCAAGGGTGACAGATGCAGGCCATCTCTGGCAAAGCATCGTGGTCTGTCAATCATGTCATCTTAGGCAGACAGATACTGGATCCCCTTAGAATGATACCAGAAGCTTAGCCAGTTGTTAAAGTCAATCATTTTGTCCTTGTACTGTGGTATCCTTCTGGGTGATGGCAGGATGCTACTCAGGGCTAGGGTGATACCTGCCTGGGCTACAAGATCGGAGAGCTCCTCTATGTCTCTTTTCACTTAGTCCAGGGAGGTATGTCTCAGGTCATTCACACCAACATGGACAATGACAGAGTCATATTTGTACTTGTCGCTGAGTGACCTAAGTGCGTGCATTATGTGTCGGATCCTGGCACCCGACAGGCAGCTGACAGTAACATTCTCCTTGTTTAGCCTGGTGAGTGGAACATCAGTGTGCCTGACTATAGAGTCATCAATGACTAGAGTGTTGGGTAAGTTGTTATGCCTTATGGGCTGTGGTTGAGTGGCACACTGAGTTTGTGAGCTATGTGTCATTTGGGATATATTGAGGGGTGGAGGTTGCTTGCATTTCTGCTTTGGAGTTCTCTGTTGCTTGAGCAGATTTTTATTCAGAGCCCCCACAAATGTAGGTGTGTTTTGTGTTGCTATGTGTGTGTTTTGGTGGTATAGGTTTTGGGCACTATGTGATGAGTGTGGTGTGTTGCAGGTGTTTACCTTCTCCTCTTGACTGTCTAGTCCAGTCTTGGGTGAAGAGAGCTTTGCTTTCAGTTTGGCTATATATCTGCATCTCTCACAGGTTGTAGTATTGGGTGGTAGGAAGAGAGGGTTGTCTGTGTACATGAGGCAATTGCTGCATTGCCCTAAGATGCCCAGATTCATCAGGTAGACAGGAGAAAACACCGGGAGTTGACCCTTAGACATGCCTGGATAGGTGCTTATTTATTAAGTGCTAAAAACTATTTTCATTTAGACAAATGAGGAAAGTTGAGTGCTGTAATAATTTGTAGCTTATTTAGTGCTTACAATGAGCTCTGAACAACTGCTGAGTTCAAAGAAAAATATTTGAGTGCTAAAACTAAAAAACTGGCTAGTTCTAAGGGAAAATTTGAAGAGCAGACTTTATGGCGCTGACAATAGTTTAACCCTAGGTAAGCGTCAATGCGTAAAGTGTATTTTTTTTAATATAACAGTAGCAAATGAGCAAACTGATTTAAACAAATTAACCAATTAACCAATAAAACACTAAAAACCAAGCCCTGTTCCAGCGGTATTCAATCAGACAAGTTATAACTGCACACTCCTGCCACTAGGGTGCAGGGGAACCTTCTCCAAAAAAAGATGGTCTGGATTAATACTCATGTTATACAAACAAAGCTAGATTCAGCAGGTCGGAATTTAGTCTATGCTACAGCAAACAAGGTGTACCAATTTCAAAAACAAACAGTTCAAATAAGCAGGCACAATGAGCCTTTAACCAGAAACTCCCAGCTTAGAAAGGCAGACTCTATCCTTTCCTCCCACAAGAGTGCAGACCACAATTTCTTAATGTAAAATAACTGGCCCAAAGCCCAAGTGCTTAAACCAGAACTAATACACTTTTAGAATAACAGACACTAAGCCTTCAATCAGCAACTCCCAACTTAGAAGGATGTAAGCTATATGTCTTGCCACAACAGTGCAGACCACAAACCTTAATGTAAACAACTGGTCTGAAGCCCAAGTGCTTTAACCAAAGGCTTATAATAACAGTTATAATTGAATCAGTCTACTAACAAGCAGTAATAAATGCAGCAGAATAAATGCAATAAAGTAGGAAGAAACACAGATACAGTAAAACCAGATGAATAAAGTGCATTTTTATATAACAATAGAAAACAAGGAAACTGATTTAAACAAATTACCCAATTAAGCAGTAAAAGAGCCCAAAACTGAGCCTTGTTCCAGCAGTCTTCAGTCAGACAAGTTTTAACTGCATACTCCTGCCACTAGGGTGCAGGGGAACCTTCTCCAATAAAGATGGCCTGGATTAGTGTTCAAGTTATACAAACAAAGCTAGATTCAGCATGCCTGTATCTAGTCTATACTACAGCAAACAAGGAGCACCACTTTCAGAAAGAAACAGTTCAAATAAGCAGGTACAATAATCCTTTAACCAGAAATTTCCAGTTTAGAAGGGCAGAATCTAGCCTCTTCTTCCACAAGAGTGCAGACCACAAACTTTCTTAATGTAAAATAACTGGCTTGAAGTCCACTTGCTTAAACCAGAACTAATACACTTTTAGAATAACAGACACTGAGCCTTCAATTAGCAATTCCCAACTTAGAAGGATGTAAGTTACCTGTCCTGCCACAACAGTCAGACCACACACCTTTTTAATGTAAAATAACTGGCCTGAAGCCCAAGTGCTTAAACCAGAATTAATACATTTTTAGGATAACAGACACTGAGCCTTAAATCAGCAATTCCCATCTTAGAAGGATGTAAGCTACCTGTCCTGCCACAACAGTGCAGACCACAATCCTTCTTAATGTAAAACAACTGGTCTGAAGCCCAAGTGCTTAAACCAAAAGGCTTAGAATAACAGTTACAGTTTAATCAAGCTACTACCAAGCAGTAATAGAGGTAAAAGCAAAATAAAGTGCATTATGTTGCTGCTATCTGTGTCAAGGGTGCAGAGTTTGAACTCCTCCCTTTTACTTTCTTTTTTAACACATAGGCATAATTTTACAATATCCCTGAAGTCTAGAAGTAGTACAGAGGACTAATACCCTCAGTGGGAAGGTACTGGGTTTTAATTGATTTTTGTGCCTTCACATCATGCTATATAGATGTCTAATACCCCCCCCCCCCATCTCAGGTCATGCTTCTTTTCTTTAGCTGCTTTTAATTCACAATGTGAAGAGTATCCCCGATGTTTAATGTTCCACCAACCCAAGTTGTCTTTCTTTATGTGTAAGTGCAGTGTCAGTGGTTCAACAGGAAGTACACAATCCTGTGGTGCAAAAGGCTGTGGGTTCTATTCCCACACCAGGTAGATGAATTACTGGCACTTCATTGCAGCATAAGAGTGGTGCTGCACTCCTGAGTGTGTTGTCCTTTAGATGAGATGTTTAAGTGAGACCGTATCTGCTTGAATTGGTAGTAGCTCAGGCAGATATAAAAAATCCCATGGCACTTATCAAAAAGAGTAGGGGAAGTTCTGTGATGCCCTGGCCAAATTTCCATTCATAGTATAAATACCACCTTGGTCTCCCCTGAAAAGAGGCTACTAGCCTGGTGGGGATAACCTGGTCAATAAAGGATAAATTATATAAATAAATAAGTGGTTTTAAGTCATGATATAAATAGTATCCCTGGTGTCTAGTGTTACCCTATCAACCAATATTGCAGGATTTACTCATTAGTCTAGGGGAATGTGGAAGTGTGACAGCCTTTCACATACATTTTTGTTTTCATGAATACATGCAGGCCCCCACCTAATCACTCTTACTCATACACACACCTACCCTACCTGTCTCCTTAGCTAGGATGTCTACTGTGACCTCCTAGGCAGGCACACAGAAACATACATTCTCATGGCTAGTCCCACATATACACACACCCACACCCCCCGGCACTACCTGTCAGCTAAACTCCGTGGCACTTGCTTCATCATGACAGTTAACTACAAGCTTTTAGCCATGTTCATTAACATGAGTGGCAGTGAGTGGTCATCTTACTTGAATCACTTGGCTGCATAAATGCCTTACAGTGGACACTTTCAGAGGCTGGCATATGGCTAATTAGCACAGGTGTCTCCCCGGAATGTTTCATTAGTTTTTAGCACAGATGCTCATACAGCCCAGGGTGCTGTGCGTCTTTATGCTAAGGTACAGTTGGAGAACTGTCTCTGAATAGGAAATGTGTACACTCCATACAAACATTTCTGAATTGGTCTCTTATTATCTCTGTTTTATTAAAGTGACTGTGGTATTGTGCATTCTTTCTGTTAACTTTATTAATGTGCCCATTGTTATGAGTTCCTTTTATTGTGTTGTTATAGAGTTATTACTAACACAACCCCCCCCCCAGTCACCATTAAAAATGGGCCACAGCTCAGATGGGTAACCAAGATAATGAAGACTTAATGAGTGTTGTATGGAAGACAATGTAGCACTGATTCTGTAGAATATGTCAGTCTAACCTCATACCTTAGATGTGACAATGTTAACAGAATACAGGCATGCAATGGAAAACATCACTACAAGAAAACAAGAGGCTATTACCTGTTTATATACACTTCTAAGACGCTACCTTTAGCACTGCATGCTGTTCTGGTGGCTTCCTTTCTAAGGACATAGGCAGAGCAGAAGCAATTCATAAAACTGCAACAACTTTGATATACAGTTTCACAAAAATCCATATAAAAAGATTTTGTGTGTGTGTGTGTGTGTGTGTGTGTGTGTGTGTGTGTGTGTGTGTGTGTGTGTGTGTGTGTGTGTGTGTGTGTGTGCGTGTGTGTGTGTCTGGGTGTGTATGTGGCATTTATTTGCGTCTTTCATTATATGGCAGGTCAGGATAAAACCTAAGTACTTAAACAACATCCATAGTCAAAAATGACTGTCCTAACAAAAAAAAAAGAACATGCATCAGAACAAAAGGGCACAGTGTTCGTATGTGGAATATGTTGTTTAGGGGAAAAAAAATAATGGAAGGAGAGATAATTGATGATTGGAAGAGCTAACTTGATGAAATCGCAGTAAAAATGTTACACTTCATGAATTTCTCGGGCAGTCAAAACGGAGTTACTCAAACACACTGAAAGGAGGGGGAGGCTGTTGGTTAAATATGATCTGCAGAATTCCAGAATGAAAACAAATAGGTATTCTAGGTAGGTCAGTCAATATTTACCTTTAGTCATTGTCAGTTTACCTCCATTAAATCGTGTGACCGTTGTCCGACGTGCATTCCATTGAAAGGATAACAGCACAAAACTGCAACACCGACTCACATAGGTTCGAATGGCTATAATACGAATGCATTATGCCATTCAAACACATGGGCAAATGTCGAAAATGGTTTTCCATCAAACCATTTTCGACATTTGTCCTCAGAAGTCTTCCGTAATTCTCGAAGTCGAGTCGTGGAAATGCATGATTGCACATACCATTTCCGAACAAATGGAGGTAAACCATCATTGTCATTATCTCTGTTTCTATTCTTAGATATCATGTAAATGAGATGATATCACAGGCAATTTATCATAAGGGATGGTGGGAGGCTGACATAATAGTTAAGGTATTTACCTTGCAGATGCAAGCTGCAGGGTTTGATTCTCACAAGGGGCAATTGGTTAGGCTTAAAATGGCCCATAAGGACAGTTAGCCTAGTATTAATCTATGAACCTATGAACAAAGAGGCTATTCTAACTACAAGATGGATTCATGTTTATTACAGGGACAATACAGTCCAAATGATTAATGCAGAACTGATTGCAGGTTCGGCAAGTTGGACACAAGCAATAGTCTTTTTCCTACTGTATTAGCTGAATTGTGTTACTTGTCTTATATATGCAAAGCTATATATGCCATATTATTTCAGTTTAATCAGAACTTCCAGTGGACTGACTAGGCTTCCATACACAGTCTAAAGGAGAAATTGCATTTGCTCAAGTGTGAGTAGCTTGCAGAAAAAAAAGACAAATGACAACGCCAAGCAAGTTTTCCCTTAAGAAATCATTTCCCTGGATTTACTAATCTTCCATGCAGGACTAGTCTAGTCCTGCATGGAAGCAGCCGCTTAAGAGCAGGATGGCAGCGTGCCATGCATAATAATGAAGGCGAGCTGTCTGAGCTCCCAGGCTTACATGGAGCGTGTACGAGTGCAGGGCGCATGTCTGACAGCAGAGCTCTGAGAATAAACATGCCCCTGCAATGGTGAACAGCAGAAAGTGGAAATAAATGAGCGATACCACTCATAGGTGTCCACATATCCCCACCAACAGTCCCCCATGTGTACAACAGCAACATGACATAAAAATCAAAAGAAGAAACCCCTGTATTGGTGTCTAAAGCTCCGAGAACAGCTAACCGTAGGTGTGCGGGTATGCTCATTGCTTAGTCATGGTGAAAGCAGCCTAAAAGGCTGAAGAGGGTAACAAGTACAATATATGCAAATGAAGCATCTCAGCAATAGTGTAGTGGGCAGAGCATTCACCTTACAAGCAGGCATTCCCAGTTCGAGTCCCAGTGCCGCACAGTCTATTTTACATGGCAAAGCATGGCATAAGCAATATTTGTAATGCAAAACCCACTAAACAACATACATTTTTATGAACAGGAGTAGTGCAGGAAATGCACATGTGACGAGTCAGTATCATAATGAATAATGCAACAGTAAGCAGGCGTAAGCACAGATAAGCAGTAGTAAGCATATGTAAGCACTAGTAAGCGTGTGCAAGTGCGTTTGCATGGGGTTAAGCACTGCCAACACAGATATAGCAAAGGAGAAGCTAACTGGGTGTAACACACTCTGACTGGAAGTTAGCAGTGCTTACCTCCACACAAACCATCTTACAGCTATTTTAAAGTGTCTTAATCGCACTGTATCCAACGGCTGGTGTTCTGCTCAGCAACAAAACAAACAGCTTCTACAAGGCTGGAACCCAGGACCATGCACACCATACACAAAATGATTTACCACTAAGCCATTCCAGATATGTATAAATTGTATGTTGTCAGAAACATAACCCCAGCCCAGTCATGCAACAGTACAGAGAATGTATACCTACAGCTAGATGGGCATGTGTGTGCAAACATATTACTGTCTAAACGGATACAACATATCTATAAATGTAGTCACACACACACACACACACACACATATATATATATATATATATATATATATATATATATATATATATATATATATATATATATATATATATATATATATATATATATATATATATGTATATATACAAATATATGAACAGATATACATGCAAATGCCAACAACTACACATATATATATCAACATCTATATGCCCACATATACACAGCGAGTTACATAAATGTACTCCGATATATGTCTCCGTAGATATATATGGACATAGAAATATGTAAGCAAATATATATACCCACATAGGTATATATGGCCAGACATCTGTACATAGCAGTGGTAGATTAACAGAAACATATATGTCCACATGCACCATTAATGGGCATAACAGGCTCCAAACAATATACGTATCATACGAATTGGCATACCCTCCATGCAGCCAAACATGTTCGCCCTGCAATATACCACCAAGCTCATTGTATTGTATATGTTTCATTTAAATAGGGATTTAAATTAGCCCTCTGTTATGTTTCACATGTTGACATGACATTCCTCTCTCCCCCACCCACTAGGTGGGCCG
This sequence comes from Protopterus annectens, assembly GCF_019279795.1. Lineage (NCBI taxonomy): Eukaryota > Metazoa > Chordata > Ceratodontiformes > Protopteridae > Protopterus > Protopterus annectens. The sequence continues at coordinate 1,164,504,632 of NC_056726.1, forward strand.
AGCAGTACAGGCCCATCTAACGCAGGCTATCTATGACCAATACATTAAATACCCACAGTTCCATTTCCCCCACCTGCTGCACACACGCAGCCACCATCTCTACCCTGGTTACCGGCCTGTAGCTACCACACCACCACACATTGCCCCCCTGCCCCCCCCACCCCTCGAGACCCATCCCATATGTTGTCCTGACCCAAGGATCCTAGGTCTGGCACACGCTGTAGTCCATGCACATAGCCATGGGTACCTATGTAACTCTGGATGTAGAAAAAAGTTGAATACCCAATGTTTAGGTTGTCCCATATGGGACAAATGTTGTCCTGGTACTAACAATAGAATTCATGTGTGACTCTGTGTACTCTAACGGATTTAGTTGCAGGTATCGCAAAGGATACGTGCACACAAGGTTGGCCGGTATGCACATGAAACACAGTATCCAGCAATACCAATCAACATTACAGGATATGTAGCTAAATATGTAGAGAAATGTGTGTGTGTACATATACCCATAACTAAATAGATATATACCTCTTCCTCTCTGTAGTACAAATATATACATACATAGACAGACATATATATAAATACCCACACATAGATACATACATATGCAGACACCCATACATCCACATGTCGTTAGATATATATACAGCAGTATATATATATATATATATATATATATATATATATATATATATATATATATATATATACACACACATATATATATATATATATATATATATATATATATATATATATATATATATAAATATATATATATATATATATATATATATATATATATATATATATATATATATATATTTGTGTATGTGTATATATATATATATATATATATATATATATATATATATATATATACACAGATATATAGCTATGATATGATACAGCACTTAAGAATGACATATGTTCACAGGCCATGCCAATGGGGGTAATGGGCCCAATCAACAAACGTGTAACACGTAGCATTACCCCACCCAGCCTGTTAGGGGAAACATACAAACACACAAACAATGTAAACAAGCCACTGCTCCCCAAACCACAGGCAGGATATAACCAGAGGGGGGCAACACAGTGGACCAGCTAAGTCTAATCTTGGAACAGAGACAAGAGCGTCCCTTGCGGGACACCCCAAAAATTGTCTTGTAATTGGAATGCCATCTGTGCAATGACTTTGCAAGGCAGGGTGTTTATGTACAAGGGTGGGAAAGCCTGATGACCCATGGGTTGAGACAATGTATGAGATGGGTCCCGTGAAGTGGAGAGTGGGCAGTGTGTAGTGGTGTGTTTAGACCCAACCTGCACCCAGAGTAAGGATGAGTGCTGTAGAGGAGGTGTGGGAGGTGGGACTATGGGTATGAAATTATGGGCCTAGGCATGCAGGTGTTGACTGCAGCGGTTCTATTTGGACTGCCCCAGGGAAGTAAGCAATAGTTTGCATTGGGCAGTGCCACCACCTAATGAGCAGCCACTCCCAGTACGAGTCCCACTGCAGCACAGTCTATTTTACATGGCAAAGTACACTATAAACAGATGTGTTGTTGCAAATCCCACTAAATAACACTAAAGAACACATGGTCGCAACACCCTACTGTAGGCATGTAAGTCGAACTAATTGGCATCTCAAGGTATTATTGTTGTCCTCACCCCCACCCAGGTGTGTGAGTGTCCAAACCTGCCTCCAAATGCAGTGTGTATATACACAGCTATTGCTGTAGAAGAAATGGCCAGCTGTGGACCTTCTCGTCAGCCTTCCTGCACATCCCTGGACATTTCCCCTACTATCTGCCCCTCTGTGTGCCCCATTAACACCACTTACCTATCGACCCCTGTTTCATTACTATTAATGTTCACAGTCAAAAGTAGGTGGCACCCTCTTCCCCAACTATATTGGCAGAATCTGGAACCCACAACCCATGTGTATTACCTCAGCTGTCCCACATGACACATATAAATAACACATGAAGGAACACCTAAAGCACACTTGGATCAACACATGCTCACCACCTGGTGAATCCCCACCCAAAAAAACTTACACTCTATACCCCTACACCAACTAGTGAAACCGACACCTCCTGTCCTGCCTCGCATACAAATCCCAACATCCTACAAACCTTCCCTATTGCTCCCCCACCAATCATTCCAACAGCCTACTATACAGC